>NW_027040334.1:172702-250000 GCF_034236695.1 Oncorhynchus nerka | reverse complement strand
GCGCGCGCGCGCGCGTGTGTGTGTGTGTATTGCTCCAACTCGTGTGTGTTCACTGTAAATGGGCTCTGTGTCTTATTGACACCTCTCCATCTGTGCCGCCACACCTCTGAGATGGTGGGGGAGTGGATTTGCAGCAGGAGCCTGGGCAAATTATAGGGAGGAGAGAGAGAGAGAGAGAGAGAGAGAGAGAGAGAGAGAGAGAGATTATAAAAAAGAGAGGGAGAGGGTGAGCCACTGCTGTGATGTGGAGACGTGAACTTCCTGAAGCCATTTGTAACTTTCTAATGAGCAGGCTGGTTTGCCATATCCCTCTGGTGAGTTAGAGGAGTTAAGGATGTGGAACGGAGACTGGAGGAGTGTCTAAAAGAGGTAGAGAGGACAGGAGGAACAGAAGGAGGAGAAGGAGGAAGGTGGAGTGTCTGATAGAGGTAGAGAGGACAGGAGAAGGAGAAGGAGGAAGGAGGAGTGTCTGATAGAGGTAGAGAGGACAGGAGAAGGAGGAGGAAGGAGGAGTGTCTGATAGAGGTAGAGAGGACAGGAGAAGGAGAAGGAGGAAGGAGGAGTGTCAGATAGAGGTAGAGAGGACAGGGGGAAGAGAAGGAGGAGAAGGAGGAAGGAGGAGTGTCTGATAGAGGTAGAGAGGACAGGAGAAGGAGAAGGAGGAAGGAGGAGTGTCTGATAGAGGTAGAGAGGACAGGAGAAGGAGAAGGAGGAAGGAGGAGTGTCTGATAGAGGTAGAGAGGACAGGAGGAAGAGAAGGAGGAGAAGGAGGAAGGAGGAGTGTCTCATAGAGGTAGAGAGGACAGGAGAAGGAGAAGGAGGAAGGAGGAGTGTCTGATAGAGGTAGAGAGGACAGGAGGAACGAGAAGGAGGAGAAGGAAGAAGGAGGAGTGTCTTATAGAGGTAGAGAGGACAGGAGAAGGAGAAGGAGGAAGGAGGAGTGTCTGATAGAGGTAGAGAGGACAGGAGGAAGGAGAAGGAGGAAGGAGGAGTGTCTAAAAGAGGTAGAGAGGACAGGAGGAAGGAGAAGGAGGAAGGAGGAGGAGTGTCTAAAAGAGGTAGAGAGGACAGGAGGAAGGAGGACTGTCTAAAAGAGGTAGAGAGGACAGGAAGAAGGAGAAGGAGGAAGGAGGACTGTCTAAAAGAGGTAGAGGACAGGATGAAGGAGGAGCACCTGTATATATACAGTATAACCATCATGATCTCATCAAGTCACTCACCTTATAACATTGAGGCCCGCCATTACAGCACAGGGCCTAAATGATTTAACAGCAGTGATGACATTTAAAGGAGGTGAGGAAGACAGGGAAGAGAGAGAGAACGATGGAGAGGAGGGCCCCCGGAAATAGTAATGTGACATTGAAAACAGACAGTAATCTGATGTACAGCTGTTTAATAAGCCATACAATTTATAGGCTAAAAAAGGAGCTTTGTCAACAACAAAAAAGGACAGTAGAAGAGTATATGGAAATAAGCACGGCATATTACCAAGATCCAAGATGGCGTAGCAGTGAAGACGTGTTTGTTTTGTCCTCGTCTACTTTTGTATTTTTTGTATATATATTTCAATCTATTTTTTATTTGATTATACCTTCCGGTAACCTGCCTCACCCAATGTGATACGGAATCGCTATTATTTTCAATTTTAGAACACATTCAAGAATCTTCAGAAGCTAACCAGCTAATTAGCTACAAGCTATTTAGTCATTGTTAGCCACTGCTAGTGGCTTTTACCTTCTGCACAGATACCAGCCCTGTTTTTAGCCTGGATAGTACTCGCCTGTCTACCAATATCGCTTGTCTACCAATATCGGACTGTCTCTCCACAACAATGCCGGATTCCTGCCGTAGTCCCTGGACCACTACTTCTGATCTTCACAGCTAGCTTGCAGCTAGCTAGCTCACAGCTTGCAGCTAGCTAGCTCACAGCTAGCTTTCACTCACCGTGGCACCTAGTACCGAAGCTATTCCCTGAGGCCCACCTCCCGGCCTACTCAGCTGTTCACCCGAACCCCACTCATATACGGCTAGAGCCCAAAACTCCACCGGATCCTTGCTGTAAACTCTGGACCTTGGCATCGGATCACCGCTGCTACCGATTGGATATAGTGGCTAACAACACTGCCACGAAGCTAGCACCAGTTAGCCGTGAGCCAGGCACCTCTCCCGGCTAGCAAACTAAATTCCACAATACCTCTTTCGCCATCTGGCTTGGATTCTCTGTCGACACGGCGCCCCGCCGCACCACCACGACTGGTCTGCTGACGAATACTCCATCCGCTGTGCCTTCATCCGGCCTCCGTCGGAGCAGACGCTACTAACTTTAAACGCCATGTCGCTAGCGTAGTGGGGCTCCCCTGTTCCATCTACTGCTGCCCCCTGGACACTAGGTTCACTTGGCTACATAGCTGATGCCTGCTGGACTGTCCATTAATCACGGTACTCCATTCTGTTTATTTATTTTTTATCTGTCAGCCCCAGCCGCGAACTCAGGCTCTGTGTGTAGTTAATCCGACCCTCTCTGCCTAGTCATCGCCATTTTACATGCTGTTGTTGTGTTAGCTGAATAGCTGTGGTTGTCTCACCTGTTGTTTTAGCTAGCTGTTCCAATCAACATCTGTGATTACTTTATGCATCGCTGTATGTCTCTCTCAAATGTCAATATGCCTTGTATACTGTTGTTCGGGTTAGTTATCATTGTTTTAGTTTACAATGGAGCCCCTAATTCCACTCTTCATACCTCTGATACCTCCTTTGGCCTACCTCCCACACATGCAGTGAACTCATTACAAGGTCAACCAGCATGTCCAGAGATACAACCTCTCTTATCATCACCCAGTGCCTGGGCTTACCTCCGCTGTACCCACACCCCACCATACCCCTGTCTGCGCATTATGCCCTGAATATATTCCACCATGCCCAGAAATCTGCTCCTTTTATTCTTTGTCCCCAATGCTCTAGGCCACCAGTTCTGATAGCCTTTAGCCGCACCCTCATTCTACTCCTCCTCTGTTCCGCGGGTGATGTGGAGGTAAACCCAGGCCATGCATGTCCCCAGGTACCCTCATTTGTTGACTTCTGTGATCGAAAAAGCCTTGGTTTCATGCATGTCAACATCAGAAGCCTCCTCCCTAAGTTTGTTTTACTCACTGCTTTAGCACACTCTGCCAACCCTAATGTCCTTGCTGTGTCTGAATCCTGGCTTAGGAAGGCCACCAAAAATTCTGAGATTTCCATACCCAACTATAACATTTTCCGTCAAGATATGACTGCCAAAGGGGGAGGAGTTGCAGTCTACTGCAGAGACAGCCTGCAAAGTAATGTCATACTTTCCAGGTACATACCCAAACAGTTCGAACTTCTAATTTTAAAAATGAATCTCTCCAGAAATAAGTCTCTCACTGTTGCCGCCTGCTACCGACCCCCTCAGCTCCCAGCTGTGCCCTGGACACCATTTCTGAATTCATCGCCCTCCATCTAGCTTCAGAGTTTGTTCTGTTAGGTGACCTAAACTGGGATCATCAAGGAACCCACCAGGTTCAACCCTAAATCTGTAAACAAGGGCACCCTCATAGACGTTATCCTGACCAACTGGCCCTCCAAATACACCTCCGCTGTCTTCAATCAGGATCTCAGCGATCACTGCCTCATTGCCTGTATCCGCTACGGGTCCGCAGTCAAACGACCACCCCTAATCACTGTCAAACCCTCCCTAAAACACTTCTGTGAGCAGGCCTTTCTAATCGACCTGGCCCGGTTATCCTGGGAGGATATTGACCTCCTCCCGTCAGTTGAGGATGCCTGGTCATTCTTTAAAAGTAACTTCCTCACCATCTTAGATAAGCATGCTCCGTTCAAAAAATGCAAAACTAAGAACAGATATAGCCCATGGTTCACTCCAGACCTGACTGCCCTCGACCAGCACAAAAACATTCTGTGGCGGACTGCAATAGCATCAAATAGTCCCAGCGATATGCAACTGTTCAGCGAAGTCAGGAACCAATACACGCAGTCAGTCAGGAACGCAAAGGCCAGCTTTTTCAAGCAGAAATTTTCATCCGGTAGCTCTAACTCCAAAAGGTTCTGGGACACTGTAAAGTCCATGGAGAACCAGAGCACCTCATCCCAGCTGCCCACTGCACTGAGGCTAGGTAACACGGTCGCCACCGATAAATCCATGATAATTGAAAACTTCAACAAGCATTTCTCAACTGCTGGCCATGCCTTCCTCCAGTCTACTCCAACCTCGGCCAACAGCTCCACCCCCCACGCAGCTACTCGCCCAAGCCTCTCCACCTTCTCCTTTACCCAAATCCAGATAGCAGATGTTCTGAAAGAGCTGCAAAACCTGGACCCGTATAAATCAGCTGGGCTTGACAATCTGAACCCGCTATTTCTGAAACTATCCGTCGCCATTGTCTCAACCCCTATTACCAGCCTGTAATAGGGGTTGCCAACACACTGACTCAACACCAGCCACTTTAATAATGGGAATTGATGGGAAATGATGTAAAATATATCACTAGCCACTTTAAACAATGCTACTTAATATAATGTTTACATACCCTACATTATTTATCTCATATGTATACGTATATACTGTACTCTATATCATCTACTGCATCTTTATGTAATACATGTATCACTAGCCACTTTAAACTATGCCACTTTGTTTACATACTCATCTCATATGTATATACTCTACTCGATACCATCTACTGCATCTTGCCTATGCCGCTCTGTACCATCACTCATTCATATATCTTTATGTACATATTCTTCATCCCTTTACACTTGTGTGTATAAGGTAGTAGTTTTGGAATTGTTAGCTAGATTACTCGTTGGTTATTACTGCATTGTCGGAACTAGAGGCACAAGCATTTCGCTACACTCGCAGTAACATCTGCTAACCATGTGTATGTGACAAATAAAATTTGATTTGATTTGTTCAACCTCTCTTTCATATCGTCTGAGATCCCCAAGGACTGGAAAGCTGCCGCGGTCATCCGCCTCTTCAATGGGAGAGACACCCTGGACCCAAACTGTTACAGACCTATATCCATCCTGCCCTGCCTATCTAAGGTCTTCGAAAGCCAAGTCAACAAACAGATCACTGACCATCTCAAATCCCAGCTACCTTCTCCGCTGTGCAATCTGGTTTCCAAGCCGGTCACGGGTGCACCTCAGCCACGCTAAAGGTACTAAACGTTATCATTACCGCCATCGATAAAAGACAGTACTGTGCAGCCGTCTTCATCGACCTGGCCAAGGCTTTCGACTCTGTCAATCACCATATTCTCATCGGCAGACTCAGTAGCCTCGGTTGTTCTAATGACTGCCTCGCCTGGTTCACCAACTACTTTGCAGACAGAGTTCAGCGTGTCAAATCGGGAGGGCATGTTGTCCAGTCCTCTGGCAGTCTCTATGGGGGTGCCACGGGGTTCAATTCTCGGGTCGACTCTTTTCTTTGTATATATCAATGATGTTGCTCTTGCTGCGGGCGATTCCCTGATCCACCTCTACGCAGACGACACCATTCTGTATACTTCTGGCCCTTCCTTGGACACTGTGCTATCTAACCTCCAAACGAGCTTCAATGCCATACAACACTCCTTCCGTGGCCTCCAACTGCTCTTAAACGCGAGTAAAACCAAATGCATGCTTTTCAACCGTTCGCTGCCTGCACCCGCACGCCCGACTAGCATCACCACCCTGGATGGTTCCGACCTAGAATATGTGGACATCTATAAATACCTGGGTGTCTGGCTAGATTGTAAACTCTCCTTCCAGACTCATATCAAACATCTCCAATCCAAAATCAAATCTAGAGTCGGCTTTCTATTCCGCAACAAAGCCTCCTTCACTCACGCCGCCAAACTTACCCTAGTAAAACTGACTTTCCTACCGATCCTCGACTTCGGCGATGTCATCTACAAAATGGCTTCCAATACTCTACTCAGCAAACTGGATGCAGTTTATCACAGTGCCATCCGCTTTGTTACTAAAGCACCTTATACCACCCACCACTGCGACCTGTATGCTCTAGTCGGCTGGCCCTTGCTACATATTCGTCGCCTGACCCACTGGCTCCAGGTCATCTACAAGTCCATGCTAGGTAAAGCTCCGCCTTATCTCAGTTCACTGGTCACGATGGCAACACCCATCCGTAGCACGCGCTCCAGCAGGTGTATCTCACTGATCATCCCTAAAGCCAACACCTCTTTGGCCGCCTTTCCTTCCAGTTCTCTGCTGCCTGTGACTGGAACGAATTGCAAAAATCGTTGAAGTTGGAGACTTTTATCTCCCTCAACAACTTTAAACATCTGCTATCTGAGCAGCTAACCGATTGCTGCAGCTGTACATAGTCCATCGGTAAATAGCCCACCCAATTTACCTACCTCATCCCCATACTGTTTTTATTTATTTACTTTTCTGCTCTTTTGCACACCAGTATCTCTACCTGCACATGACTATCTGATAATGTATCACTCCAGTGTTAATCTGCTAAATTGTAATTATTCGCCTACCTCCTCATGCCTTTTGCACACAATGTATATAGACTCTTTAAAAAAATATATATATATTATTTTTTAAATTTCTACTGTGTTATTGACTTGTTTATTGTTTACTCCATGTGTAACTCTGTGTTGCTGTCTGTTCACAGTGCTATGCTTTATCTTGGCCAGGTCGCAGTTGTAAATGAGAATTTGTTCTCAACTAGCCTACCTGGTGAAATAAAGGTGAAATAAAAAATACCTACTTATGATCCAACTTTTGATTTACATAACCTTTTAATTGTCCAAGCCGTTTGCATTTGTGCTCGGTGCTCTTGTCTCCCACCAGCTGAGATGGTTTTTCATTCAGTTCAATAAGCTTTATTTTCCTGGAAAGTGTTCTCTAATTGGAGCATACAGCATCTGATTAATGTCTGTCTCTGGTGTGTATCTCCCTGTACTGATGCCTGCCTATTTGAGTTCCCTGGCACAGCATCGTTTAGGCCCTACTGGTTTAGACAGAACGACACCGAGCCGTTCAAACAGGCCGTCGATAAATCTGAAGAGCTGCTCTCTTTCATCTTTTCATTTCATCCACATCTTATTTTGGCTTCTGTTCCTTTGTTTATTCCAGATATCCAACATGGGCGACAGGGTAGCTGAGTGCCAGTTGGAAACGCACAACAGAAAGATGGTGACTTTTAAGTTTGATCTGGACGGAGATAACCCAGAGGAAATAGCACAGATTATGGTAACTACAGAAAAGATTACGAGCACTCTCCCTCCCTCCTCTTTTCTCTCTCGCTGTCGCTCTCTCTCTCGCTCTCTCTCTCGCTCTCTCTCTCGCTGTCGCTGTCGCTCTCGCTGTCGCTCTCTCTCTCGCTGTCGCTCTCTCTCTCGCTGTCTCTCCCTTTCGCTGTCTCTCCCTCTCGCTGTCTCTCTCCCTCTCGCTGTCTCGCTCTCTCTCGCTGTCTCTCTCTCTCTCGCTCTCTCTCTCTCTCTCCCTCTCGCTGTCTCTCTCTCGCTGTCTCTCTCTCTCTCTCTCGCTGTCTCTCTCTCTCTCTCTCTCGCTCTCTCTCGCTGTCTCTCTCTCTCTCTCTCGCTGTATGTATTTGTCTCAGGCATGTCCAGAGAGTTTATCTGGTAATAATGAAAGGCTTTATTTCACCAGACTTTCTGGGTGTTTTGACTTTGATGAATCCGTTCTGAAATGATGAATCAATCCAACCATCAGATTCTGAGAAGAATGAGGACTGTGATTGAGAGGGCTGTTCTCCTGGTGTGTGACTACAGGTCACTTCCGTCTGTTTATACTGGAGAGCGAGAGGGAGTCGTTCATCGAGCAGGTCCGTGAGGTCATCGAGATGGCTGACGAAGGGTCTGGAGAGATGGAAACACCCAGGTAGAGTGACGTCTCTCCATTCATTTTTTTCCTCCATGTTGTTGCTGTGAAGAGCATCATTCTTAACCCTTCTATACCAGGTACATGGGCTTAAGTAACTTCATCATGGATCGTTGCTCTCTAAGCTCGCTGTTGTACTGTCTCAGACTGACTGCATCTTGTGTACAGATTGTTTCCCAGATAGTTAGTGACCTCCAGCAGCAACAGATCCCTGCTATATCTGAACCGTTGCCAGGTAAAACAACCAACACAATGTCCACACAGGGAATGGTACCCTACAACAACAACAAAAATGACAGACATGTTTTGTCTGAGAATTTTCCATCTGTAGTCCAACTTGTTGTACTATGAATTATTGAACTTTCCCTCGCTGAGAAATGTAAATGTATTGAATTCAATAGAGGCACCCATTTTGCATTAACCCTATGTGTGACCCTACCATTTCTATCTATCTCCAGGTATCCCCTTCCTGTGCAGCCCAGGTGGTCCACTCTGCAGGCAGGAGGTTTATAGTCAGTCCCGTGCCTGAGTCCAGACTCAAGGACCAGTTCTTTGCTGACTCAGCGGCTGCAGGCTCTGCCCTGCTGAGACAAGATTCACAGTCCTTTCACGGTGAGTTTAGCGCACGCACACACACACACACACACACACTCTCACACACACACACTGTGACCGCCTACCAATAAGTTATCTTATTAGTCAACAAGATAATGCATTCAGCATCCAAATGTAATAACATTTAGATGTTTCCCTGAAAACCGGGATCATCTGATCTTGTGACTGACTGAATGTTGTTGTATTGTAAGTTAATAATAAAAACATCACATGTTTATGAATGTCTAGTTGCTGTAGCTCTTTAGTTAGTGTCCTATCTCTGGCTGTCTGACCTGATTTTTAAGGTGATGGCTAATATCACTGTTTTACTTAGTGATGGTGTTTGGTGTTGACACATCTCTTTCTATCACTCTCTGTTTCCCTGCCCATCTCTCCCTCATTTCTCTCTCCCCGACTGCCCGTGCTGTAGCTGCAGGTCAGGGTCTGTCCCAGTCGGCCTCAGCGATCGCTGTCTCTCCCTTTCTCAGAGATGAGACAGAACCAGGGCTGTCGACCCCCCAGCACCGTCTCCCTCCGTCACATAGCCTCCCTGCCTGTCCTGGTCCCTGCTGCAGCCACCACCACCACCACCATCCCAGTCTCTCTCCCTGCTCCTATAGCCTCCTGTCCTCTCCCCCTGTCCAGAGTTCCATCTGAGGCCTAATGAAACCTCCCCTCCCCCAGACTCCATCTGGGTGCCTCCCACCTCTCCACCTGAATCCATTCTGAAATGATGAATCAATCCCCACCCAGCTCCAGTCTGTTGATAATGAGGACTCTGATTGAGAGGCCTCTCACCCTGGTGTGTGACTACAGGTCTCCTCCGTCCTAGTGTTATACTGGAATCCCTGCCCCAGGGACCTCTGATTCCCCCCAGTCCCTGAGGTCATCCCCACCCTCCCTGACACAACTACCCTGGAGAAAGATGGAAACACCAGAGTAGGTGGTCTCTGCCTTCATTTTTTCCTCCATGTTGTTGCTGTCAAGAGCTGCCATTCTTAACCCTTCTGCAGCTGTGGCAGTGGTAGTGGAGGTTAGCTCAGAAGCAGCTCCCCTGTCTCAGACTGACTGTCCCCACCACGTGTCCAGATTGTTCCCAGATAGCTAGCCCCCTCCAGCAGCAACAGATCCCTTCTTCCTGAACCTTTGCCTGGTAGCAACTCACAATGTCCACACAGGGGCCACGGTCCCCTACAACAACAGCAAAATCACCACCACATCCCCGTTTTGCAGCCCACCCTGGTGCACACCTGTAGCCCCATTTGCCTGCTACAATGCCCATTATAGAACTTTCCACGCCCAGTGTGGGGATGTGTTGAATTCAATGGGCATCCATTTTGACATTAACCCCTGGATAGGCTTCGCTCCATTTCTTCATGGATCCTTCCTGTGGCGGTGGTCCACCCAGGCAGGAGGTTTATGTCGACCCAGCCGGAGCCTGGGTCAGACTCTTCCCCAAGGACTCAGTTCTTTGCTGACTCAGCGGCTGCCCCCTCTGCCTCTGCTGAGACAGGACCAGGGCATGTCCTTTCACCACCCCGGGAGTTTGGGACCCCACCACCTACACCCAGACTACCCCGGCCAAAGCACCTCTGTCTAGGTGACCGGTGACCAATCAGCATGGATGTGGAGGCTTATTAGTCAAAGAGCACTGTTTATAACACATCCAGTATGTTTGTAAACCATTTTACATTTTTATGACACCTCTGTGTATCTAAGTTTGTCATTTTGTATTTGTAGTCTTTTTGAGAATTACACATCATTATTACATAGTTGACATACACAGTTATTGCCTAGTTAAATAAATCAAGTCAAATGATTGACATGTGATTGTGCCAACTCCACCTTTAACAGCCTTTGTTAACCTCCTTGATCAACTGCTTTTGTCTCCTAACATTTTGTTGAATGAACATTTGCTCTGCTTTCTGTTGCATGGCAACAACTCTATTCTATACTGTGTCCATCCCCCCTAGATATCAGGTAGCGCACCATATAGTTGTTAAAACCCTCCACTAGTTATGGTGTCATTTCTAGGGTTTTGTCAAACACAGCTTCTAGATGAGATATGTTAATGGTTAACAGCTTCTAGAGGAGATATGTTAACAGCTTCTAGAGGAGATATGTTAACAGCTTCAGAGGAGATATGTTAACAGCTTCTAGAAGGAGATATGTTAACGGCTGTCCTAGAGGAGATATGTTAGCAGCTTCTAGATGAGATATGTTAACAGCTTCTAGAGGAGATATGTTAATGGTTAACAGCTTCTAGAGGAGATATGTTAATGGTTAACAGCTTCTAGAGGAGATATGTTAACAGCTTCTAGATATGAGATATGTTAATGGTTAACAGCTTCTAGAGGAGATATGTTAATGGTTAACAGCTTCTAGAGGAGCCTATGTTAACAGCTTCTAGAGGAGATATGTTAATGGTTAACGGCTTCTAGATGAGATATGTTAATGGTTAACAGCTTCTAGAGGAGATATGTTAATGGTTAACAGCTTCTAGAGGAGATATGTTAACAGCTTCTAGAGGAGATATGTTAACAGCTTCTAGAGGAGATATGTTAACAGCTTCTAGAGGAGATATGTTAACGGCTTCTAGAGGAGATATGTTAACGGCTTCTAGATGAGATGTTAACGGCTTCTAGATGGATATGTTAACGGCTTCTAGATGAGATATGTTAACGGCTTCTAGATGAGATATGTTAACGGCTTCTAGATGAGATATGTTAACGGCTTCTAGAGGAGATACGTTAACGGCTTCTAGAGGAGATACGTTAACGGCTTCTAGAGGAGATATGTTAACGGCTTCTAGATGAGATATGTTAACGGCTTCTAGAGGAGATATGTTAACGGCTTCTAGAGGAGATATGTTAACGGCTTCTAGAGGAGATATGTTAACGGCTTCTAGAGGAGATATGTTAACGGCTTCTAGAGGAGATATGTTAACGGCTTCTAGAGGAGATATGTTAACGGCTTCTAGAGGAGATATGTTAACGGCTTCTAGATGAGATATGTTAACGGCTTCTAGAGGAGATATGTTAACGGCTTCTAGAGGAGATATGTTAACGGCTTCTAGAGGAGATATGTTAATGATAACAGCTTCTAGATGAGATGTGTTAATGGTTAACAGCTTCTAGAGGAGATATGTTAATGGTTAACAGCTTCTAGAGGAGATATGTTAATGGATAACAGCTTCTAGAGGAGATATGTTAACAGCTTCTAGATGAGATATGTTAATGGATAACAGCTTCTAGAGGAGATATGTTAATGGTTAACAGCTTCTAGAGGAGATATGTTAATGGTTAACAGCTTCTAGAGGAGATATGTTAATGGATAACAGCTTCTAGAGGAGATATGTTAACAGCTTCTAGAGGAGATATGTTAATGGTTAACAGCTTCTAGAGGAGATATGTTAATGGTTAACAGCTTCTAGAGGAGATATGTTAATGGTTAACAGCTTCTAGAGGAGATATGTTAACA
This sequence comes from Oncorhynchus nerka, assembly GCF_034236695.1. Taxonomy (NCBI): domain Eukaryota; kingdom Metazoa; phylum Chordata; class Actinopteri; order Salmoniformes; family Salmonidae; genus Oncorhynchus; species Oncorhynchus nerka. The sequence continues at coordinate 238,030 of NW_027040334.1, read as the reverse complement.
GCTTCTAGAGGAGATATGTTAATGGTTAACGGCTTCTAGATGAGATATGTTAATGGTTAACAGCTTCTAGAGGAGATATGTTAATGGTTAACAGCTTCTAGAGGAGATATGTTAACAGCTTCTAGAGGAGATATGTTAATGGTTAACAGCTTCTAGAGGAGATATGTTAATGGTTAACAGCTTCTAGAGGAGATATGTTAACAGCTTCTAGAGGAGATATGTTAATGGTTAACGGCTTCTAGATGAGATATGTTAATGGTTAACAGCTTCTAGAGGAGATATGTTAATGGTTAACAGCTTCTAGAGGAGATATGTTAATGGTTAACAGCTTCTAGAGGAGATATGTTAATGGTTAACAGCTTCTAGAGGAGATATGTTAATGGTTAACAGCTTCTAGAGGAGATATGTTAATGGTTAACAGCTTCTAGAGGAGATATGTTAACAGCTTCTAGAGGAGATATGTTAACAGCTTCTAGAGGAGATATGTTAATGGTTAACGGCTTCTAGATGAGATATGTTAATGGTTAACAGCTTCTAGAGGAGATATGTTAATGGTTAACAGCTTCTAGAGGAGATATGTTAATGGTTAACAGCTTCTAGAGGAGATATGTTAACAGCCTCTAGAGGAGATATGTTAATGTTTAACGGCTTCTAGAGGAGATATGTTAATGGTTAACGGCTTCTAGATGAGATATGTTAACGGCTTCTAGATGAGATATGTTAACGGCTTCTAGAGGAGATATAACGGCTTCTAGAGGAGATATGTTAATGGTTAACAGCTTCTAGAGGAGATATGTTAACAGCTTCTAGAGGAGATATGTTAATGATAACAGCTTCTAGATGAGATGTGTTAATGGTTAACAGCTTCTAGAGGAGATATGTTAACAGCTTCTAGAGGAGATATGTTAACAGCTTCTAGAGGAGATATGTTAACAGCTTCTAGAGGAGATATGTTAACAGCTTCTAGAGGAGATATGTTAACGGCTTCTAGAGGAGATATGTTAACGGCTTCTAGAGGAGATATGTTAGCAGCTTCTAGATGAGATATGTTAACAGCTTCTAGAGGAGATATGTTAATGGTTAACAGCTTCTAGAGGAGATATGTTAACGGCTTCTAGAGGAGATATGTTAACGGCTTCTAGAGGAGATATGTTAACGGCTTCTAGAGGAGATATGTTAACGGCTTCTAGAGGAGATATGTTAACGGCTTCTAGAGGAGATATGTTAACGGCTTCTAGAGGAGATATGTTAACGGCTTCTAGAGGAGATATGTTAACGGCTTCTAGATGAGATATGTTAACGGCTTCTAGATGAGTTATGTTAACGGCTTCTAGATGAGATATGTTAACGGCTTCTAGATGAGATATGTTAACGGCTTCTAGATGAGATATGTTAACGGCTTCTAGATGAGATATGTAAACGGCTTCTAGAGGAGATATGTTAACGGCTTCTAGAGGAGATATGTTAATGGTTAACAGCTTCTAGAGGAGATATGTTAACAGCTTCTAGAGGAGATATGTTAATGATAACAGCTTCTAGATGAGATGTGTTAATGGTTAACAGCTTCTAGAGGAGATATGTTAACAGCTTCAGAGGAGATATGTTAACAGCTTCTAGATGAGATATGTTAACGGCTTCTAGGGAGATATGTTAATGGTTAACAGCTTCTAGATGAGATATGTTAATGGTTAACAGCTTCTAGAGGAGATATGTTAATTCTAGAGGAGGTTAACAGCTTCTAGAGGAGATATGTTAATGGATAACAGCTTCTAGAGGAGATATGTTAACAGCTTCTAGATGAGATATGTTAACAGCTTCTAGAGGAGATATGTTAATGGTTAACAGCTTCTAGAGGGAGATATGTTAATGGTTAACAGCTTCTAGAGGAGATATGTTAATGGATAACAGCTTCTAGAGGAGATATGTTAACAGCTTCTAGAGGAGATATGTTAATGGTTAACAGCTTCTAGATGAGATATGTTAATGGTTAACAGCTTCTAGAGGAGATATGTTAATGGTTAACAGCTTCTAGGAGATATGTTAACAGCTTCTAGAAGGAGATATGTTAATGGTTAACAGCTTCTAGATGAGATATGTTAATGGTTAACAGCTTCTAGAGGAGATATGTTAATGGTTAACAGCTTCTAGATGAGATATGTTAACAGCTTCTAGAGGAGATATGTTAATGGTTAACAGCTTCTAGAGGAGATATGTTAATATGTTAACAGCTTCTAGAGGAGATATGTTAACAGCTTCTAGAAGGGAGATATGTTAATGATGAGATTAACGGCTTCTAGGGAGATATGTTAATGGTTAACAGCGGCTTCTAGAGGAGATATGTTAATGATAACAGCTTCTAGATGAGATGTGTTAATGGTTAACAGCTTCTAGAGGAGATATGTTAATGGTTAACAGCTTCTAGAGGAGATATGTTAATGGATAACAGCTTCTAGAGGAGATATGTTAACAGCTTCTAGATGTATGTTAATGGATAACAGCTTCTAGAGGAGATATGTTAATGGTTAACAGCTTCTAGAGGAGATATGTTAACAAACAGCTTCTAGAGGAGATATGTTAATGGTTAACGGCTTCTAGATGAGATATGTTATTCTAGTTTAACAACAGCTTCTAGAGGATATGTTAATGGTTAACAGCTTCTAGAGGAGATATGTTAATGGTTAACAGCTTCTAGAGGAGATATGTTAACAGCTTCTAGAGGAGATATGTTAATGGTTAACGGCTTCTAGATGAGATATGTTAATGGTTAACAGCTTCTAGAGGAGATATGTTAATGGTTAACAGCTTCTAGAGGAGATATGTTAACAGCTTCTAGAGGAGATATGTTAATGGTTAACAGCTTCTAGAGGAGATATGTTAATGGTTAACAGCTTCTAGAGGAGATATGTTAACAGCTTCTAGAGGAGATATGTTAATGGTTAACGGCTTCTAGATGAGATATGTTAATGGTTAACAGCTTCTAGAGGAGATATGTTAATGGTTAACAGCTTCTAGAGGAGATATGTTAATGGTTAACAGCTTCTAGAGGAGATATGTTAATGGTTAACAGCTTCTAGAGGAGATATGTTAATGGTTAACAGCTTCTAGAGGAGATATGTTAATGGTTAACAGCTTCTAGAGGAGATATGTTAACAGCTTCTAGAGGAGATATGTTAACAGCTTCTAGAGGAGATATGTTAATGGTTAGGCTTCTAGATGAGATATGTTAATGGTTAACAGCTTCTAGAGGAGATATGTTAACAGCTTCTAGAGGAGATATGTTAACAGCTTCTAGAGGAGATATGTTAACAGCCTCTAGAGGAGATATGTTAATGTTTAACGGCTTCTAGAGGAGATATGTTAATGGTTAACGGCTTCTAGATGAGATATGTTAACGGCTTCTAGATGAGATATGTTACGGCTTCTAGAGGAGATATGTTAACGGCTTCTAGAGGAGATATGTTAATGGTTAACAGCTTCTAGAGGAGATATGTTAACAGCTTCTAGAGGAGATATGTTAATGATAACAGCTTCTAGATGAGATGTGTTAATGTTAACAGCTTCTAGAGGAGATATATTTAACAGCTTCTAGAGGAGATATGTTAACAGCTTCTAGAGGAGATATGTTAACAGCTTCTAGAGAGATATGTTAACAGCTTCTAGAGGAGATATGTTAACGGCTTCTAGAGGAGATATGTTAACGGCTTCTAGAGGAGATATGTTAGCAGCTTCTAGATGAGATATGTTAATGGTTAACAGCTTCTAGAGGAGATATGTTAACGGCTTCTAGAGGAGATATGTTAACGGCTTCTAGAGGAGATATGTTAACGGCTTCTAGAGGAGATATGTTAACGGCTTCTAGAGGAGATATGTTAACGGCTTCTAGAGGAGATATGTTAACGGCTTCTAGAGGAGATATGTTAACGGATAAGCTTCTAGATGAGATATGTTAACGGCTTCTAGATGAGATATGTTAACGGCTTCTAGATGAGATATGTTAACGGCTTCTAGATGAGATATGTTAACGGCTTCTAGATGAGATATGTTAACGGCTTCTAGATGAGATATGTAAACGGCTTCTAGAGGAGATATGTTAACGGCTTCTAGAGGAGATATGTTAATGGTTAACAGCTTCTAGAGGAGATATGTTAACAGCTTCTAGAGGAGATATGTTAATGATAACAGCTTCTAGATGAGATATGTTAATGGTTAACAGCTTCTAGAGGAGATATGTTAATGAGGAGATAAACAGCTTCTAGAGGAGATATGTTAATGGTTAACAGCTTCTAGAGGAGATATGTTAATGGTTTCTAGAGGAGATATGTTAACAGCTTCTAGAGGAGATATGTTAACAGCTTCTAGATGAGATATGTTAATGGATAACAGCTTCTAGAGGAGATATGTTAATGGTTAACAGCTTCTAGAGGAGATATGTTAACAGCTTCTAGATATGAGATATGTTAATGGTTAACAGCTTCTAGAGGAGATATGTTAATGGTTAACAGCTTCTAGAGGAGATAATGTTAATTCTAGAGGAGATATGTTAACAGCTTCTAGAGGAGATATGTTAATGGTTAACAGCTTCTAGAGGAGATATGTTAATGGTTAACAGCTTCTAGAGGAGATATGTTAATGGTTAACAGCTTCTAGAGGAGATATGTTAACAGCTTCTAGAGGAGATATGTTAATGGTTAACAGCTTCTAGAGGAGATATGTTAATGGTTAACAGCTTCTAGAGGAGATATGTTAATGGTTAACAGCTTCTAGAAGGAGATATGTTAACAGCTTCTAGAGGAGATATGTTAATGGTTAACGGCTTCTAGATGAGATATGTTAATGGTTAACAGCTTCTAGAGGAGATATGTTAATGGTTAACAGCTTCTAGAGGAGATATGTTAATGGTTAACAGCTTCTAGAGGAGATATGTTAATGGTTAACAGCTTCTAGGAGATATGTTAATGGTTAACAGCTTCTAGAGGAGATATGTTAATGGTTAACAGCTTCTAGAGGAGATATGTTAATGGTTAACAGCTTCTAGAGGAGATATGTTAACAGCTTCTAGAGGGAGATATGTTAACAGCTTCTAGAGGAGATATGTTAACAGCTTCTAGAGGAGATATGTTAACGGCTTCTAGATGAGATATGTTAATGGTTAACAGCTTCTAGAGGAGATATGTTAATGGTTAACAGCTTCTAGAGGAGATATGTTAATGGTTAACAGCTTCTAGAGGAGATATGTTAATGGTTAACAGCTTCTAGAGGAGATATGTTAATGGTTAACAGCTTCTAGAGGAGATATGTTAATGGTTAACAGCTTCTAGAGGAGATATGTTAACAGCTTCTAGAGGAGATATGTTAACAGCTTCTAGAGGAGATATGTTAATGGTTAACAGCTTCTAGAGGAGATATGTTAATGGTTAACAGCTTCTAGAGGAGATATGTTAATGGTTAACAGCTTCTAGAGGAGATATGTTAATGGTTAACAGCTTCTAGAGGAGATATGTTAATGGTTAACAGCTTCTAGATGAGATATGTTAACGGCTTCTAGATGAGATATGTTAACGGCTTCTAGAGAGATATGTTAACGGCTTCTAGAGGAGATATGTTAATGGTTAACAGCTTCTAGAGGAGATATGTTAACAGCTTCTAGAGGAGATATGTTAATGATAACAGCTTCTAGATGAGATGTGTTAATGGTTAACAGCTTCTAGAGGAGATATGTTAACAGCTTCTAGAGGAGATATGTTAACGGCTTCTAGAGGAGATATGTTAACAGCTTCTAGAGGAGATATGTTAACGGCTTCTAGAGGAGATATGTTAACGGCTTCTAGAGGAGATATGTTAACGGCTTCTAGATGAGATATGTTAACAGCTTCTAGAGGAGATATGTTAATGGTTAACAGCTTCTAGAGGAGATATATTAACGTTCTAGATGAGATAACAGCTTCTAGAGGAGATATGTTAACGGCTTCTAGAGGAGATATGTTAACGCTTCTAGAGGAGATATGTTAAACAACTTCCTAGATGAGATATGTTAACAGCTTCTAGAGGAGATATGTTAATGGTTAACAGCTTCTAGATGAGATATGTTAACAGCTTCTAGAGGAGATATAATGATAACAGCTTCTAGATGAGATATGTTAACGGCAACTTCTAGATGAGATATGTTAACAGCTTCTAGATGAGATATGTTAATGGTTAACAGCTTCTAGAGGAGATATGTTAATGGTTAACAGCTTCTAGAGGAGATATGTTAACAGCTTCTAGAGGAGATATGTTAACAGCTTCTAGATGAGATGTGTTAATGGTTAACAGCTTCTAGAGGAGATATGTTAACAGCTTCTAGAGGAGATATGTTAATGGTTAACAGCTTCTAGAGGAGATATGTTAATGGATAACAGCTTCCTAGAGGAGATATGTTAACAGCTTCTAATGGATATGTTAACTTCTAGATGAGATATGTTAATGGATAACAGCTTCTAGAGGAGATATGTTAATGGTTAACAGCTTCTAGATATGAGATATGTTAATGGTTAACAGCTTCTAGAGGAGATATGTTAATGGTTAACAGCTTCTAGAGGAGATATGTTAATGGATAACAGCTTCTAGAGGAGATATGTTAATGGTTAACGGCTTCTAGAGGAGATATGTTAATGGTTAACAGCTTCTAGGAGATATGTTAATGGTTAACAGCTTCTAGAGGAGATATGTTAACAGCTTCTAGAGGAGATATGTTAATGGTTAACAGCTTCTAGAGGAGATATGTTAATGGTTAACAGCTTCTAGAGGAGATATGTTAATGGTTAACAGCTTCTAGAGGAGATATGTTAACAGCTTCTAGAGGAGATATGTTAATGGTTAACGGCTTCTAGATGAGATATGTTAACGGCTTCTAGATGAGATATGTTAACGGCTTCTAGAGGAGATATGTTAACGGCTTCTAGAGGAGATATGTTAATGGTTAACAGCTTCTAGAGGAGATATGTTAACAGCTTCTAGAGGAGATATGTTAATGATAACAGCTTCTAGATGAGATGTGTTAATGGTTAACAGCTTCTAGAGGAGATATGTTAACAGCTTCTAGAGGAGATATGTTAACAGCTTCTAGAGGAGATATGTTAACAGCTTCTAGGGAGATATGTTAACAGCTTCTAGAGGAGATATGTTAACGGCTTCTAGAGGAGATATGTTAATGGCTTCTAGGGAGATATGTTAGCAGCTTCTAGATGAGATATGTTAACAGCTTCTAGAGGAGATATGTTAATGGTTAACAGCTTCTAGAGGAGATATGTTGCGGCTTCTAGAGGAGATATGTTAACGGCTTCAGAGGAGATATGTTAACGGCTTCTAGAGGAGATATGTTAACGGCTTCTAGAGGAGATATGTTCGGCTTCCTAGAGGAGATATGTTAACGGCTTCTAGATGAGATATGTTAACGCTTCTAGAGGAGATATGTTAACGGCTTCTAGAGGAGATATGTTAACGGCTTCTAGATGAGATATGTTAACGGCTTCTAGATGAGATATGTTAACGGCTTCTAGATGAGATATGTTAACGGCTTCTAGATGAGATATGTTAACGGCTTCTAGATGAGATATGTTAACGGCTTCTAGATGAGATATGTTAGCGGCTTCTAGAGGAGATATGTTAACGGCTTCTAGAGGAGATATGTTAATGGTTAACAGCTTCTAGAAGGAGATATGTTAACAGCTTCTAGAGGAGATATGTTAATGATAACAGCTTCTAGATGAGATGTGTTAATGGTTAACAGCTTCTAGAGGAGATATGTTAGCAACTTCTAGAGGAGATATGTTAACAGCTTCTAGATGAGATATGTTAATGGGTAACAGCTTCTAGAGGAGATATGTTAATGGTTAACAGCTTCTAGAGGAGATATGTTAACAGCTTCTAGATATGAGATATGTTAATGGTTAACAGCTTCTAGAGGAGATATGTTAATGGTTAACAGCTTCTAGAAGGAGATATGTTAATGGATAACAGCTTCTAGAGGAGATATGTTAACAGCTTCTAGAGGAGATATGTTAATGGTTAACAGCTTCTAGAGGAGATATGTTAATGGTTAACAGCTTCTAGAGGAGATATGTTAATGGTTAACAGCTTCTAGAGGAGATATGTTAATGGTTAACAGCTTCTAGAGGAGATATGTTAATGGTTAACAGCTTCTAGAGAGATATGTTAATGGTTAACAGCTTCTAGATGAGATATGTTAATGGTTAACAGCTTCTAGAGGAGATATGTTAATGGTTTTAACAGCTTCTAGAGGAGATATGTTAATGGTTAGCTTCTAGAGGAGATATGTTAACGGCTTCTAGAGGAGATATGTTAATGGTTAACAGCTTCTAGAGGAGATATGTTAATGGTTAACAGCTTCTAGATGAGATATGTTATGGTTAACAGCTTCTAGAGGAGATATGTTAATGGTTAACAGCTTCTAGAAGGAGATATGTTAATGGTTAGCTTCTAGAGGAGATATGTTAATGGTTAACAGCTTCTAGAGGAGATATGTTAATATGTTAACAGCTTCTAGAGGAGATATGTTAATGGTTAACAGCTTCTAGAGGAGATATGTTAATAGTGTAGCTTCTAGAGGAGATATGTTAACAGCTTCTAGAGTTAACAGCTTCTAGAGGAGATATGTTAACAGCTTCTAGAGGAGATATGTTAATGGTTAACGGCTTCTAGAGGAGATATGTTAATGGTTAACGGCTTCTAGATGAGATATGTTAATGGTTAACAGCTTCTAGAGGAGATATGTTAATGGTTAACAGCTTCTAGAGGAGATATGTTAATGGTTAACAGCTTCTAGAGGAGATATGTTAATGGTTAACAGCTTCTAGAGGAGATATGTTAATGGTTAACAGCTTCTAGAGGAGATATGTTAATGGTTAACAGCTTCCTAGAGGAGATATGTTAATGGTTAACAGCTTCTAGAGGAGATATGTTAACGGCTTCTAGAGGAGATATGTTAGCAACTTCTAGAGGAGATATGTTAACGGCTTCTAGATGAGATATGTTAATGGTTAACGGCTTCTAGAGGAGATATGTTAACGGTTAACAGGAGATATGTTGCTTCTAGAGGAGATATGTTAATGGTTAACGGCTTCTAGAGGAGATATGTTAACGGCTTCTAGAGGAGATATGTTAATGTTTAACGGCTTCTAGAGGAGATATGTTAACGGCTTCTAGATGAGATATGTTAACGGCTTCTAGATGAGATATGTTAACGGCTTCTAGATGAGATATGTTAACGGCTTCTAGATGAGATATGTTAACGGCTTCTAGATGAGATATGTTAATGGTTCTAGAGGAGATATGTTAACTTCTAGAGGAGATATGTTAACGGCTTCTAGATGAGATATGTTAACGGCTTCTAGATGAGATATGTTAACGGCTTCTAGATGAGATATGTTAACGGCTTCTAGAGGAGATATGTTAACGGCTTCTAGATGAGATATGTAAACGGCTTCTAGATGAGATATGTAAACGGCTTCTAGAGGAGATATGTTAACGGCTTCTAGAGGAGATATGTTAACGGCTTCTAGATGAGATATGTTAACGGCTTCTAGATGAGATATGTTAACGGCTTCTAGATGAGATATGTTAACGGCTTCTAGATGAGATATGTTAACGGCTTCTAGATGAGATATGTAAACGGCTTCTAGAGGAGATATGTTAACGGCTTCTAGAGGAGATATGTTAATGGTTAACAGCTTCTAGAGGAGATATGTTAACAGCTTCTAGAGGAGATATGTTAATGATAACAGCTTCTAGATGAGATGTGTTAATGGTTAACAGCTTCTAGAGGAGATATGTTAATGGTTAACAGCTTCTAGAGGAGATATGTTAATGGTTAACAGCTTCTAGAGGAGATATGTTAATGGTTAACAGCTTCTAGAGGAGATATGTTAATGGTTAACAGCTTCTAGAGGAGATATGTTAATGGTTAACAGCTTCTAGAGGAGATATGTTAACAGCTTCTAGAGGAGATATGTTAACAGCTTCTAGAGGAGATATGTTAACAGCTTCTAGAGGAGATATGTTAACAGCTTCTAGAGGAGATATGTTAACAGCTTCTAGAGGAGATATGTTAACAGCTTCTAGAGGAGATATGTTAACAGCTTCTAGAGGAGATATGTTAATGGTTAACGGCTTCTAGATGAGATATGTTAATGGTTAACGGCTTCTAGAGGAGATATGTTAATGGTTAACGGCTTCTAGAGGAGATATGTTAATGGTTAACAGCTTCTAGAGGAGATATGTTAATGGTACTTAGAGGAGTAAAAATAAATGTTTTGTCATACCCGTGGTATACGGTCTGATATACCATGGCTGTCAGCCAATCAGCATTCAGGGCTCGACCCACCCAGTTTATAATAGCAATTAGGCACCCTGGAGGTTTGTGGTACGTTAGTATTTATTTAACCTTTATTGAACTAGGCAAGTCAGTTTAAGAACAAATTCTTATTTACAATGACGGCCTACACCGGCCTAACCTGGACGACGCTGAGCCAATTGTGCGCCACCCTATGGGACTCCCAATCACGACCATTTGTGGTACAGCCTGGAATCGAACCAGGGCGTCTGTAGTGACGCCTCAAGCATTGAGATTCAGTGCCTTTGACCGCTGTGCCACTCAGGAGCCCAAAGGTGCTATATGGCCAATATACCATGGCTAATGGCTGTATCCAGGCACTCCACGTTGCGTCGTGCGTAAGAATAGTCCTTAGGCTTGGTATATTGGCCATATACCACACCTCCTCGGGGCTTATTGCTTAAGTAACACTACAGTCTTTGTTTGTTGTCTAATGTCCCAGTCAGTGTCAGAGAGCTGCAGGTAGAATCCCCTGTCCTTCCAGCTGCATGTGGCTGCAGTGCATTATGTTCTCCTATCTCTCCTCTTCTCTCCGTTTCATCCCTCTCTTCATCCCTCTGTTTATTAGGTGTTGCCTGTGGGCTCAGATCAGGCTCAGGCTGGCCCCCCTCCTCCCTCAGACCACATGGCACCCTTCCCAGGACCCTGTCTAACTCAGGTGCCTTTCCCTCTTTCTCCTGACTGCCATTTTGATCCTCCATCATCCCTCTATCTGCACCCCCTCTCTCTCTCTTTCTCTCCTAAGTGATGTTAAGATCCCTCCATCATCCCTCTATCTGCACCCTCTCTCTCTCTTTCTCTCCTAAGTGATGTTAAGATCCCTCCATCATCCCTCTATCTGCACCCTCTCTCTTTCTCTCCTAAGTGATGTTAAGATCCCTCCATCATCCCTCTATCTGCACCCCCTCTCTTTCTCTCTAAGTGATGTTAAGATCCCTCCATCATCCCTCTATCTGCACCCCCTCCCTCTTTCTCTCCTAAGTGATGTTAAGATCCCTCCATCATCCCTCTATCTGCACCCTCTCTCTTTCTCTCCTAAGTGATGTTAAGATCCCTCCATCATCCCTCTATCTGCACCCCCCCTCTCTCTTTCTCTCCTAAGTGATGTTAAGATCCCTCCATCATCCCTCTATCTGCACCCCCTCTCTCTCTTTCTCGCCTAAGTGATATTAAGATCCCTCTATCTGCACCCCTCTCTCCTAAGTGATGTTAAGATCCCTCCATCAGTACCCCCCTCTCTCTCTCTTTCATCCCTCCATCTCCCTCCTCCCATCATTTGTCTCCTGTGTAAAAACTAGTGACGCATGAAGATCAGATCAGGCTCAATCTGTTCAGTGTCTGAAGAAGACATCTCTGTCTCTGGTTCTCTCTGTGTTGGCGGAGCAGCATGATGACCTGTGACTCTCATTAACCACTTCTGTTCCTCATTATCTGATTCTCTCTCTCTTGCTCTGTCGAAGTCTGTCTCTTGTCTCCTCTTTCTCCTGCACCTCTATCCCACTCTCTTTCTTTGACTCTCTCTCTCCCTGTCTCTCCCTCTATCTCACCCGCTCCTCTTTCTCCCTCTTTCCTCTTTCTGTCCTTCTCCTTCCTCTCTCTCTCCCTGTCTCCCTCTATCTCACCCGCTCCTCTCTCTCCCTCTTTCCTCTTTCTGTCCTTCTCCTTCCTCTCTCTCCTCCCACACTCTTTCTCCAGACAGACCGTTAGGGAGGCTGGGGAGATCAACATCACTCATCTTCATTTGTCATTGTGGTTTTTGTCAGCACAATATTTTAATAGTTTTCTTCCACGAAGAAAGAGAAGACTCGCCACAAGCAAAATATTACATCCAGACAAGAGTTTTTCTCTCCCACAGCGCATTCTTTCTTAAACTAAATCAACTAGGGAATAACTAGGAAAGACGACGAAGACAGGCTCCCTCAGGCTAGTGGAGATTACAGTTTGGTTTATACCCAGTCAGACAGTGTTGTCCACAGAACGTTCAAATCTAAAAATAGAACAAACCAGAGCATTGTTATTGGTGAGGAAGAGGGGTTCATTATGTTCTTTCATCTGTAAGAATTATGTGTAATTTTCCGTTCAAAGCTCTGCTCTGGTCTGAGGTGATTTGATCTTGAGAAAGCGACTGCATCTGCCTCCTGTGGCTCTAATGGTTCTGATGTGAAATTCTTTAAAGGGATATTTGTAACATTTTCAGCTCCATATTCATCATTTCCAGCACCACCCCAACATCAACATATGTGAAAATGTCACGTTTCTATTTTTTGTAGTAAAAAAAGATTGAGGAAGTGAAATGTTTCCAGTGACATCATCGGTGTGCATCGTGATTTTAACCAATTATGAGGAAGTATTGCCAATTTCCAATTAATTGTGTACTAATTGGAAACTATCTTTCTGACTACAGAAATGTGCAATTTTGGGGTGGTGCTGGAGATGAGGGATATGAAGTTGAGAAAGGGGTGTTGCTGGAGTTGAGGAATATGAAGTTGAGAAAGGGGTGGTGCTGGAGATGAGGGATTGAGAAAGGGGTGGTGCTGGAGATGAGGATTGAAGAAAGGGGTGGTGCTGGAGATGAGGAATATGAAGTGAGAAAGGGGTGTTGCTGGAGGGATATGAAGTTGAGAAAGGGGTGGTGCTGGAGATGAGGAATATGAAGTTGAGAAAGGGGTGGTGCTGGAGATGAGGATATGAAGTTGAGAAAGGGGTGGTGCTGGAGATGAGGGATATGAAGTTGAGAAAGGGGTGGTGCTGGAGATGAGGGATATGAAGTTGAGAAAGGGGTGGTGCTGGAGATGAGGGATATGAAGTTGAGAAAGGGGTGTGCTGGAGATGGAGATGTTGCTGGAGATGAGGGATATGAAGTTGAGAAAGGGGGAAATGTCCTTTTAATATATTGATTTTGAACGTCACCTGGATACCTTGGCTTGAAGACAGTCTTTGACTAAATTAAACCCAATCAAGGATTTTACCTAAATCTTTCATATTTTATGGAAAAATGAAAGCTAAACGTTTGCTGTGATTCATAACATTTTGCTAGATGAAATTCAACAGTAATTCATGTCTAGAGACCAATTAGTTTGTGGGTTCTGAGCGTATGAGGATGTGTTGCCGTCTGTTTGATTCTGGTCTATAACGGCTTGTTGTTTGCCCACTAGTCCCAGCAGCCTCTGGAAGACCTGGATGCCCAGCTGAGGAGGGCCCTGAGTCCAGAGACGGTCAGCTGTGTCACCACACAGGTACCATAACCACACACACACACGCCCCCTTCAGGACGAATGACAATGTATTTATTACTTGTTGAAATGTCACATTTAGTTGTATGTTTTTGACCTTTGAAAAAGTATATGAATACTATTTCTTCTAATCTGTATTTTGTAGTTTTGTAGCCGTTATTAGTCTGCTCTGTCTCATACTGCCATCACTGTCCTGCTCCTGTACAGCTCATGTGGTGGTATGTGGAATGTTTGTTGGTGTGACTCTAGACAGGACAGTCACACTGTGTTCTCCCCCTGTACCATAGTCCTCCCTCACTGGGATGCCTGCAGGTGGCCAGCCAGGTGTGTACTTCAACCTATCCGTACTCCCATTTTGAAATGGTCGTGCTACCTGTTAGTGTGTTGTCCTTTTCTTTTGGGATGTTTTGCCGACTGTTGCATTGTAACGTGATGATGTCTCATTGGTTGTTTCAGTGCCTTTCTCTCTGGAAGGGGAACCAATCATGTCGCCTATTGCTGGAGGATTCCAAATGGGACGATTCCAGGTATGGAATTCTAGCTGTACCTTTCCAGCTCTATTTACCTGATTGGAATATTCCAGCACTGTCTGTCTGGTGGTCAGAGTCTGCAGTCTCTATGTTCTTCATCCATCTCTCTTCAGAATAGTTTTCTATGATTATAGTGATGGTCCTTATGCCTGATGTGGGCCTTTAAATTCTGTCTTTTCATAATCTCTCTCCATCACTTGTCCCCCTCCCCAGGTCTCTGTGGCTGCAGACCAGGGTCCCCACAAAATCGAGGGAGGGAGCCCCACAAAATCCTCCTCCACCTCCTCTTCCTCCTCCTCTTTCTCCAGCCCGGAGAACACACTGCACAATGTCTCCTCCCCTCTCCACGGAGGTAAGACTGGTGGGGAGATGTTGTGGGCGGCCTGCCCTCCCTCCCCCACCGGACCGCCTCCCCTCAGCCCACCACCATTGGCCGCTTCCAGGTCACCACCAACGCACCGGATGCCAGGGTGGGCCGCTTCTCTGTGAGCCGAGCCCAGGATGAGGCAGCCGAGGCTGGGTTGGAGCAAACACCCGCTTCCCAGGCTAACGGGCCTAGTATTGATCCTGGCTCGGCCACCATGCTCCTCAGCCCAGAGGACAAACAGAGCTCCTGCCCAGCCTCAACAACTCCTACATGAGCTCTGATAACGACTCTGAGTTTGAGGACGAGGACTTGAAGAGGGAGGTCAACCGGTTACGGGAAAAGTAGGTTTACCCTGTTTCTCGCTCTTCTCTTCTGCTTTAGTGGGTTTATCCTGTTTCTCTCTCCTCCCTTCTGCTTTAGTGGGTTTTACCCTGTTTCTCTCTCCTCCCTTCTGCTTTAGTGGGTTTACCCTGTTTCTCTCTCCTCTCTTCTGCTTTAGTGGGTTTACCCTGTTTCTCTCTCCTCTCTTCTGCTTTAGTGGGTTTACCCTGTTTCTCTCTCTTCTGCTTTAGTGGGTTTACCCTGTTTCTCTCTCTTCTGCTTTAGTGGGTTTACCCTGTTTCTCTCTCTTCTGCTTTAGTGGGTTTACCCTGTTTCTCTCTCTTCTGCTTTAGTGGGTTTACCCTGTTTCTCTCTCTCCCTTCTGCTTTAGTGGGTTTACCCTGTTTCTCTCTCTTCTGCTTTAGTGGGTTTTTACCCTGTTTCTCTCTCCTCTCTTCTGCTTTAGTGGGTTTACCCTGTTTCTCTCTCCTCTCTTCTGCTTTAGTGGGTTTACCCTGTTTCTCTCTCTTCTGCTTTAGTGGGTTTACCCTGTTTCTCTCTCCTCTCTTCTGCTTTAGTGGGTTTACCCTGTTTCTCTCTCTCCTCTCTTCTGCTTTAGTGGGTTTACCCTGTTTCTCTCTCTTCTGCTTTAGTGGGTTTACCCTGTTTCTCTCTCTTCTGCTTTAGTGGGTTTACCCTGTTTCTCTCTCTTCTGCTTTAGTTGGTTTACCCTGTTTCTCTCTCTTCTGCTTTAGTGGGTTTACCCTGTTTCTCTCTCTTCTGCTTTAGTTGGTTTGCCCTGTTTCTCTCTCCTCTCTTCTGCTTTAGTGGGTTTACCCTGTTTCTCTCTCTCCCTTCCGCTTTAGTGGGTTTTACCCTGTTTCTCTCTCTTCTGCTTTAGTGGGTTTACCCTGTTTCTCTTCTCTTCTGCTTTAGTGGGTTTACCCTGTTTCTCTCTCCTCTCTTCTGCTTTAGTGGATTTACCCTGTTTCTCTCTCTTCTGCTTTAGTGGGTTTACCCTGTTTCTCTTCTCTTCTGCTTTAGTGGGTTTACCCTGTTTCTCTCTCTCTCTCTTCTGCTTTAGTGGGTTTACCCTGTTTCTCTCTCTTCTGCTTTAGTGGGTTTTACCCAGTTTCTCTCTTCTGCTTTAGTGGGTTTACCCTGTTTCTCTTCTCTTCTGCATTAGTCGGTTTACCCTGTTTCTCTCTCTTCTCTTCTGCTCGACTGACATGTTTCTGTTTTCCCTCTCCTCTCCAGGCACATGAAGGAGATCCAGGCCCTGCACACCAAGCAGAAGGATGAGATTGACTCCCTGTTCGCCAGGCTGGGCAAGGTGCCTCCAGCCGTGGTGCTCCCTCCAGCTGTAGCCCTGGCCGGTCGCAGGAGACGACCCACCAAAAGCAAGAGCAGCAAGTCCAGCCGCTGCAGCTCCTCCCAGGGCAGCAAGAGCCCCCTGCAACCAGGTACTACTAACCCCTGACCTCTGTCTGAACTGGTCCTATCAGCAAGAACCCCCTTGAAGCCCTTGACCTCAAGTGTGTTAGAGCCAGAGATGGAAAAGGAAGTGAGACACCCCACTCGCTGTTTGTTTCTGGTTCAATTGAAGTCAATTAACTTAGTAGACCAGACCCAGCTGCTATCGCATTGGTGTCTATGCTAAACGGACGGAATAAGCAATCTTCATTTATCCACCATCTTTGTTAGAGCCCACTATAGCCAGGTCCTGACCTCTAACCTGTGGTCCTCCTCAGTAGAGGGTATTGGCAGAGCCAGTGTGTTACAGTAGGGACTTTGTTACTGTACTGCACTCGCTTTCTCTTCTTCACAGGACTACTTGTGGCAAACCAGTCTTCTCTTCTCTCCTTCCTTCACTTTTAAACCATACAGTGAACTAGCTGTATTGTTTATGATGAAACCCAGCACTCTGCACCCTACCTACCTACCTACACTGTGGTTGTGGGACCTGCACCCTACCTACCTACCTACCTACCTACCTACCTACCTACCTACCTACACTATGTGTGAGAGTCACTGTGTGCGTGTCTGCACTTTTGGAGGCTGTTCCCTGACCTGTCCTCCCTCCCTCCCCTGTTCTCCTCCTCTGTGTGTATGGTGTCTGTGTGTGTCAACTTCAGGCAGCACTTTATCTGCACAGAGCGCCCCTCAGTTTACCCACCCTACCAGGCTCTCCTCCTGGCCCCTGGGGCCTCCCGACCCCAACCTCCACCCTGCCTCGGGAGCCGACCCGGCCCCTCAAGCATCTCGGCCCCTCCAGTGAAAACCTGTGCTCTGCCTACACCAGCGAAGCTACGCTGTCCGTGCCCAGTCTCTGTGCCCCCCCCCAAGGTAGGCCCCACACAGCGCCCTACTGCCTCCGTTCCATTCGTCCTTCCATCTGCCTCCAGTAGGCCTCATTTGCCTTGTCTGTTGAGGAAAAGTTCATCTTCCACCACCACCCCTCCCCACCCATACCATCACCCCCACCCATACCATCACCCCCACCATCACCACCACCCCTCCCCATACCACCACCACCCCTTCCCATACCACCATCACATAAGGATGGGAATTAGTAGTGTCCCCATCCTCCTCTGGATACCATCCCCAAAAGTCTGTCTGTCGTAATGGTCTCTATTTGGGTGTTGCTCTGTCTTGTCCTGTCTTGTCCACTAGAGTTGGTACAGTAGAGGAATGTTTGACAGAACCATTTTGCTCTGATACAGACAGTGGCACTGGACTGTAGTGTTGGGAAGGCTTACGATTCAAATAAAATCTACATTGTCGGCGAACACTATTGCTCTGGCTCAAGACAGTGGTGCATGTTGGGTATTTCAATTGGACTGTAGATTTGGGCACCTCTGTTGTCTCAAGCTAGCCTTTCTTCCACACACTCAGTGGAAGCTCCATTACTGTCGGGATGGGGCCGCTCCTATTCCTCCCACGCTACAGGGGTGCTATTGCTCCCAGTGCAGCTCTATCCTCTCCTCCATCCCTCTCCATTCTCTCCATCTCCCTCTCTGTTGCTCAGTGTACTTACTGTTCCATTCTTACTGTGTGTATGTGTACCTCTCTCTCTCTCCCTCTTCCTCTCTCCTCTTTCTATCTCTATTCTCTCTCTCTCTCTATCTCTCTCTCTATCTCTCTCTCCTCTTTCTATCTCTCTCTTCTCTTTCTCTCTCTCCTCTTTCTATCTCTCTCTCCTCTTTCTATCTCTCTCTCCTCTTTCTATCTCTCTTTCTACCCCTCTCTCTCCCTCTCCCTCCCTCTCTCCACCCCTCCTCTCTTTCTCTCCCCCTCTCTTTTTGTACCACAGGCTGTGTTACGTTCAGCTGTGGGTCGGAGAGAGTGACCATCAAACCAGGTGGTGGCAGAAGGACCCGTTTTCTGAGTACGCCCTGCTTGGCTCTTTGTGTGTAACGCTTCTTCCTCTTCCTTTGTCTTCTTTCTCCTTCACTTCCTACTTCCTGTCATGTGATTTATCTCTTATCTTCCGATTGGGAGCCTTTTCTCCTTTCTGGCATAATTGGCCCCATTTATAGATAATTGTAGATCAATGACCACTGATGATGCATCATCACATAATTAATGGATACATGTATCTAATGGCATTCTGTACAGTCGTGGCCAAAAGTTTTGAAAATGACACAAATAATAATTTTCACAGTCTGATGCCTCAGTTTGTATGATGACAATTTGCATATACTCCAGAATGTTATGAAGAGTGATCAGATTGATTGCAATTAATTGCAAAGTCCCTCTTTTCCATGCAAATGAACTGAATCCCCCCAAAAAACATTTCCTTTGAATTTCAGCCCTGCCACAAAGGACCAGCTGACATCATGTCAGGGATTCTCTCGTTAACACAGGTGTGAGTGTTGACGGGACAAGGCTGAGATCACTCTGTCATGCTGATTGAGTTTGAATAACAGACTGGAAGCTTCAAAAGGAGGGTGGTGGATTGGAATCATTGTTCTTTCTCCTTCAACCATGGTTACCTGCAAGGAAACACATGCTGTCAGCATTGCTTTGCATAAAAAAGGGCTTTACAGGCAAGGATATTGCTGCCACTAAGATTGCACCTAAATCAACCATTTATCGGATCATAAAGAACTTGAAGGAGAGCGGTTCAATTGTTGTGAAGAAACCAAGGGAGTGGGCTCACTCACAATTTTGCCTAAGAACACAGCTTTGAATAAAGAATGGTACCAACACATCCTCCGAGAGCAACTTCTCCCAACCAACAGTTTGGTGACGAACAATGCCTTTTCCAGCATGATGGAGCACCTTGCCATAAGGCAAAAGTGATAACTGAGTGACGCTGGGAACAAAACGTCACTGTTTTGGGTCCATGGCCAGGAAACTCCCAGACCTTAATCCCATTGAGAACTTGTGGTCAATCCTCAAGAGGCGGGTGGACCAACAAGACACACAAATTCTGACAAACTACAAGCATTGATTATGCAAGAATGGGCTGCCATCAGTCAGGATGTGGCCCAGAAGTTAATTGACAGCATGCCAGGGTATATTGGGGCCCAGAAGTTAATTGACAGCATGCCAGGACGGATTGGGGCCCAGAAGTTAATTGACAGCATGCCAGGATGGATTGGGGCCCAGAAGTTAATTGACAGCATGCCAGGATGGATTGGGGCCCAGAAGTTAATTGACAGCATGCCAGGATGTGGATTGGGGCCCAGAAGTTAATTGACAGCATGCCAGGATGGATTGGGGCCCAGAAGTTAATTGACAGCATGCCAGGACGGATTGGGGCCCAGAAGTTCATTGACAGCATGCCAGGATGGATTGGGGCCCAGAAGTTAATTGACAGCATGCCAGGATGGATTGGGGCCCAGAAGTTAATTGACAGCATACCAGGGTGGATTGGGGCCCAGAAGTTAATTGACAGCATGCCAGGACGGATTGCAGAGGCCTTGAAAAAGAAGGGTCAACACTGCAAATATTGACTCTTTGCATCAACTTCATGTAATTGTCAATAAAATCCTTTGACACTTATGAAATGCTTGTAATTATACTTCAGTATTCCATAGTAACATCTGACAAAAATATCTAAAGACACTGTAGCAGCAAACTTTGTGGAAGTTAATATTTGTGTCATTCTCAAAACTTTAGGCCACGACTGTACATTCCCTTCTTCGTGCATTAAAGTCATGTATCTAGTTTATAACCACAGACAGACCATGTGGAGGCAGAGCCTTAAACATCTGACCCCGTCTATAACCCATGTTGATTATTATTATCACCTATAGCAACAATAATGGCTCCGTAAAGCAGGTTGAGCTATAAGACTGGTACAGTCTAGAACGGAGCTCTCCGACTCTGTTCCGGAGTTTTCACCCCAATCCCAGTTGGAACTAACCTGGTGCATCTTCTCAACCATCTAATTGTTAGAATCAGATGTGATTATGGTTGGAGTGAAAACCTACAGGAGAGTAGTTCTCTAGGAACAGGGCTGGAGAAAACTGTTCTAAAGTGGTGTAGATATCTATATATAATGCCAAGGTGAAATATTTGCTACTTGGTCCTCCACACTGATCCATTTCCACTATGGCCCCATACTCTCCACTCAGGTCAACATCTAATCATATTATTATCATGTCTAATGTTTCTTCATCCATCTAATAATCACTCTGATGTAAACCGTACAGGCTATACTTGAAGTTCTTGAATGATTGAATGTTAATGTGGTCTGTACTACAGTACTACCCTTTAGTTATGGTCTGTACTACAGTACTACCCTTTAGTTATGGTCTGTACTACAGTACTACCCTTTAGTTATGGTCTGTACTACCCTTTAGTTATGGTCTGTACTACAGTACTACCCTTTAGTTATGGTCTGTACTACAGTACTACGCTTAGTTATGGTCTGTACTACAGTACTACCCTTTAGTTATGGTCTGTACTACAGTACTACCCTTTAATTATGGTCTGTACTACAGTACTACCCTTTAGTTATGGTCTGTACTACAGTACTACCCTTTAGTTATGGTCTGTACTATAGTACTACCCTTTAGTTATGGTCTGTACTACAGTACTACCCTTTAGTTATGGTCTGTACTACAGTACTACCCTTTAGTTATGGTCTGTACTACAGTACTACCCTTTAGTAATAGTTATGATCTGAACTACAGTACTACCCTTTAGTATTAGTTATGGTCTGTACTATAATACTACCCTTTAGTATTAGTTATGGTCTGTACTACAGTACTACCCTTTAGTTATGGTCTGTACTACAGTACTACCCTTTAGTTATGATTATGGTCTGTACTACAGTACTACCCTTTAGTTATGGTCTGTACTACAATACCACCCTTTAGTAGTAGTTATGGTCTGTACTACAGTACTACCCTTTAGTAGTAGTTATGGTCTGGACTACAGTACTACCCTTTAGTTATGGTCTGTACTACAATACCACCCTTTAGTAGTAGTATGGTCTGTACTACAGTACTACCCTTTAGTAGTAGTTATGGTCTGACTACAGTACTACCCTTTTAGTTATGGTCTGTACTACAGTACTACCCTTTAGTTATGGTCTTGTAGTAGTTATGGTCTGTACTACAGTACTACCCTTTAGTAATAGTTATGGTCTGTACTACAGTACTACCCTTTAGTTATGGTCTGAACTACAGTACTACCCTTTAGTAATAGTTATGGTCTGTACTACAGTACTACCCTTTAGTTATGGTCTGTACTACAGTACTACCCTTTAGTAATAGTTATGGTCTGAACTACAGTACTACCCTTTAGTAATAGTTATGGTCTGTACTACAGTACTACCCTTTAGTAATAGTTATGGTCTGAACTACAGTACTACCCTTTAGTAATAGTTATGGTCTGTACTACAGTACTACCCTTTAGTTATGGTCTGTACTACAGTACTACCCTTTAGTTATGGTCTGTACTACAGTACTACCCTTTAGTTATGGTCTGTACTACAGTACTACCCTTTAGTATTAGTTATGGTCTGTACTACAGTACTACCCTTTAGTAATAGTTATGGTCTGAACTACAGTACTACCCTTTAGTTATGGTCTGTACTACAGTACTACCCTTTAGTATTAGTTATGGTCAGTACTACAGTACTACCCTTTAGTAATAGTGATGGTCTGTACTACAGTACTACCCTTTAGTATTAGTTATGGTCTGTACTACAGTACTACCCTTTAGTTATAGTTATGGTCTGTACTACAGTACTACCCTTTAGTAATAGTTATGGTCTGTACTACAGTACTACCCTTTAGTTATGGTCTGTACTACAGTACTACCCTTTAGTTATAGTTGTCTGTACTACAGTACTACCCTTTAGGTCTGAACTATTATAGTTGTCTGTACTACAGTACTACCCTTTAGTATTAGTTATGGTCTGTACTACAGTACTACCCTTTAGTAATAGTTATGGTCTGTACTACAGTACTACCCTTTAGTATTAGTTATGGTCTGTACTACAGTACTACCCTTTAGTATTAGTTATGGTCTGTACTACAGTACTACCCTTTAGTATTAGTTATGGTCTGTACTACAGTACTACCCTTTAGTTATAGTTGTGGTCTGTACTACAGTACTACCCTTTAGTATTAGTTATGGTCTGTACTACAGTACTACCCTTTAGTATTAGTTATGGTCTGTACTACAGTACTACCCTTTAGTATTAGTTATGGTCTGTACTACAGTACTACCCTTTAGTTATAGTTATGGTCTGTACTACTACAGTATTAGTTATGGTCTGTACTACAGTACTACCCTTTAGTATTAGTTATGGTCTGTACTACAGTACTACCCTTTAGTTATGGTCTGAACTACAGTACTACCCTTTAGTTATGGTCTGAACTACACTTCTCCCTACTGCAGCCGACAGGCGGTCTTTTCTTCTGTCTTGTGTTAGCACCATTGATAGTGTTAATGTGGAGAACATTAGCAAACTTCATCCAGAAACCCCACCTTTCTCCAACTTACCATGTGCTGTTCTCAGCCACATCTCATCTTCTCACCATTGGGCTGATAGGAGAGAACCCACCCAGCCAACCAGATCCATGTCTTCCATTGCAAAGCAGACAAACAGGAAAGACAAGCAATTGTTTTACATGTTGAGTTGATGTAACTTATTCTGACTGGGTTTGACTCAATGAAAGGAGTTTGTACGTTCATTAATGGATGTTAATTAAGTTTGTATGAATGCCTTAATGATCCCTCTGCAGCTTAAACTCCTGCTAACCTCTGCTCTCCACCCTATACTACTATTCCCTGCACCCTAAACCCTCCACCCCTCCACTCCTATTCCCTGCACCCTAAACCCTACAACTACACCCCTATACCCACCGCCCTACACCCCTACACTCATGTCTTTTTAACCAAGGGGAATGAGCTGTAGAGAGGATCTAGATGTACCTCAGGAGGAGTGCTTGTTTTAGTTTGAATTGAAAACATGCTGTAGTCTGTTGTAGAAGGGTGAATGATTAACACACACTTTCTCCTCCAATCCTCACGCTCTCCGTCCGTCCTGCGCTTCACATTCTCTCCGTCCACTCTTCAGGGAAGATGGTGAAAAAAGTCTGCCCCTGCAACCAACTCTGTAGTAATTATCTATTTTATGACCTTTGCCCCCCACCCCCTACTGCCTCCTCCACCACCCTCACTCTCTGCACCCCCCTGTTAGGGTTGCAAAGTTAAAGAATCTTTCCCAAATGTCCCAGTTTTTCCAGAAATCCCATTTGGAGGATTCCCTCCTTGCTTATTCTCTTTCTGGAAAACCTGGGAATTTTGGATAAATTGCTGTAATTTTGCAATCCTACCTCCTGTTGCTCTCTGCTTTGGGTGTCTGTGCACTTACTGCCCTGTGGATGCCAGCTGTGGCTTTAGTCGTGTGTCGGAGTCAACAAGGCTCTCCTCTCACAGGGTGACTTGAGCATTTCTCTGTTGTGACGATGACCCCATTCAAATGATCTGTCACAGGGGTTCTCAAAGTGGGTTCCGTGGCCAGATATATAACAATGTCTTCTAAATGTCATTTTATTTTACATTTATTTTACAATTTTATAAATTGACCAAGGGATCCATGGAATAAGTTTTGAGGGTGTAATACGATACAATGTCATATTATTCATTTTCCATGTCTGTTCTTAACCCTGGGCAACATGCGCCTGCGGAGGCTCACAGGGATATGGGTATCCACAGTACTCAACCAATTATACCGTTTTCAAGTCGATACATCTTGTATTCCTCAAAAATGTTTGGGGAACATAAATAAATAACTGAGCAAGAGGACAAGTACATTAGAGTGTCTAGTTTGAGAAACAGAAGCCTCACAAGTCCTCAACTGGCAGCTTAATTAAATAGTACCCGCAAAACATCCGTCTCAACGTCAACAGTGAAGAGGCGACTCCGGGATTCTGGCCTTCTAGGCAGAGTTGCAAAGAAAAAGCCATATCTCAGACTGGCCAATGAATATAAAAGATTAAGATGGGCAAAATAACACAGACACTGGACAGAGGAACTCTGCCTAGAAGGCCAGCATCCCGGAGTCTCCTCTTCACTGTTGACGTTGAGACTAGACAGAGGAACTCTGCCTAGAAGGCCAGCATCCCGGAGTCTCCTCTTCACTGTTGACGTTGAGACTAGACAGAGGAACTCTGCCTAGAAGGCCAGCATCCCGGAGTCACCTCTTCACTGTTGACGTTGAGACTAGACAGAGGAACTCTGCCTAGAAGGCCAGCATCCCGGAGTCACCTCTTCACTGTTGACGTTGAGACTAGACAGAGGAACTCTGCCTAGAAGGCCAGCATCCCGGAGTCACCTCTTCACTGTTGACGTTGAGACTAGACAGAGGAACTCTGCCTAGAAGGCCAGCATCCCGGAGTCTCCTCTTCACTGTTGAGACTGGTGTTTTGCGGGTAGTATTTAATGAAGCTGCGAATTGAGGACTTGTGAGACATCTGTTTCTCAAACTAGACTCTAATGTACTTGTCCTCTTGCTCAGTTGTGTACTGGGGCCTCCCACTCCTCTTTCTATTCTGGTTAGAGTCAGTTTGCGCTGTTCTGTGAAGGGAGTAGTACACAGCGTTTTATGAGATCTTCCGTTTCTTGGCAATTTCTCGCACGGAAAAGCCTTCATTTCTCAGAACAAGAATAGACTGATGAGTTTGAGAAGAAAGTTATTTGTTTCTGTCCATTTTGAGCCTGTAATCGAACTCACAAATGCTGAGGCTCCAGATACTCAACTAGTCTAAAGAAGCCCAGTTTTATTGCTTCTTTAATCAAAACAACAGTTGTCAGCTGTGCTAACATAATTGCAAAATTGTTTTCTAATGATCAATTAGCCTTTTAAAATGATAAACTTGGACTAGCTAACACAACGTGCCATTGGAACACAGTAGTGATAGTTGCTGATAATGGGCCTCTGTACGCCTATGTAGATATTCCATTAAAAATGAGCCGTTTACATCTACAATAGTCATTTACAACATTAATTTACAACAATGTCTACACTGTATTTCTGATCAATTTGATGTTATTTTAATGGACAAAAAAAAATTCCTTTCTTTCAAAAACAAGGAAATTTCTAAGTGACCTCAAACTTTTGAACAGTGGTGTAATAAAATAAATATAAAATCATCCCTTTTTCTCCACAATTTCGTGGTTTCCATTTGGTAGTTACAGTCTTGTCTCATCGCTGCAACTCCCGTATGAACTCAGGAGAGGCGAAGGTCGAGAGCCATGCGTCCTCCGTAACACGACCCAACCAAGCCGCACTGCTTCTTGACACAATGCCCGCTTAACCCGGAAGCCAGCCGCACCAATGTGTCGGAGGAAACACCGTACACCTGGCGACCGTGTCAGCGTGCATGTGCCCGGTACGCCACAGGAGTCGCTAGAGCGCGATGGGACAAGAACATCCCGGCCGGCCAAACCCTCCCTAACTCGAACGATGCTGGACCCCATGGGTCTCCAGGTCGCGCCCGCTGCGACAGAGCCTGGACTCAAACCAGGATCTCTAATGGCACTGTGATACAGTGCCTTAGACCACTGCGCCACTCAGGAAGCCTTAAAATGATCATTTTAACAATGTTTTGAAGCTATATGGTGTTTCTTCCTTTTTGTTTACAAACATTGGAGTAAAACAAGGTTATATTTTGAGTTCTGATGGGATACGACAATTTAACTAAGCACACGAGGCATTTATAAGTTAGATTCTTCAAGAATAATTGGATACTTATCAAGAATGTACAAGTCAGAAAATGTATGTAGCAAGTGCTGATTGGCCCTTTAAACGTGAGGTATTTTCGTTATTGGCCAACCCCAAAAATATTTAATCAGAGTCGTTGCAATGTGAATGGGAGTCATTCAGACCACAAAATGCTGAAGTCATGTTGTGATTCAGCTGCTCCCCTCCTTCCCCCATCTCTTCTAGTTTAGAGCATGGCTTACCCAGAGTTCCACTGGTGCTGCAGTCATGACTCAGTGTATCGCTGCTTTACGTCATGGCTTGTCCTGTGGACTCCATTACCCAGAGTTCCACTGGTGCTGCAGTCATGACTCAGTGTATCACTGCTTTACGTCATGGCTTGTCCTGTGGACTCCATTACCCAGAGTTCCACTGGTGCTGCAGTCATGACTCAGTGTATCACTGCTTTACGTCATGGCTTGTCCTGTGGGACTCCATTACCCAGAGTTCCACAGGTGCTGCAGTCATGACTCAGTGTATCACTGCTTTACGTCATGGCTTTTCCTCCCTCTAATTTTAAATTTTTCCTTTTTTTATACTTAAAAAAAAAACTTGACTCAATAGCTTGTCAGAAATGCCAAAGGTCTTCAATGATTGAACTTAGTTTATCTATTGAACAACAATTACATTTTAGGAGTTTGTTTTTCTATCATAGCTTCATTTATTGTTTGCAACGGAAATGCATCAGGTCCTTGAGTTGCTATTGCAGCCAGCTACTGCAGGGCTACTGCATGTTTGTGATTATTGTTGAGACATTGCAGCCAGCTACTGCAGGGCTACTGCATGTATGTGATTATTGTTGAGACATTGCAGCCAGCTACTGCAGGGCTACTGCATGTTTGTGATTATTGTTGAGACATTGCAGCCAGCTACTGCAGGGCTACTGCATGTATGTGATTATTGTTGAGACATTGCAGTAGGCGACTGTGAAAAAGGAGCTGATGTATTTTCCCATACTCACTCTCACCTCTGGTGTATTTTGGGTTCTGTCTCTGCTTCCAGGAAGAGAGGCACTAAACAGCTAACCTTTTTAAAGCCTGTTTGCAGCTCAATACATCTGTTCTCATGTAATGCTTGCTGTAATATAATGCCTGTTAGTGTTTAGGAAGGCTGCTGATACAGAAAGACTGTAGACAACATTAGATAACGTTTTGAAACATAAACCACCATGATCTTAGGTCTTGGCCCAACATGGATCTTGTGAGAGATGGGTCATTTTAGCTGTAAGTCTAAGCTAGTCATTGTTGATATATTGAACATTTTATCTGCAGACACTGACTGTGTTTTTAAAATGGAGAATGTTCTGGTTCATTCAGGGTGATGGACTAGACTCGTGTTACAGCTCCCTCTGCTGTTCATATGCAGAACACATTTGTCAGATTAGAGTAGATATTTTCATCCTGCTAAATGTTGTCCCAGTTCATCAGGATGGAGGAAATGCATGCCTCAGAGTTGATCATAATGTCATAGGATCCTGTCCTGTTACGTTGACATAGCTAGAGTATGTCATTAACCAACACAAACACACTGACACCCACACAACTACCTACTCTACATATCCCATAACCCTCCTCTCTGTCTCTCCAGGGACCAGCAGCACCAACACAGTGAGTGGTCCAGGAGGCCAGGGTCCAGGAGACCAGGGTTCAGGGGGTCAGAACCAGGGCCAGCCTTCTCCCAACCCCCCTCAACAGGGCCGGAAGGGCACGTTCACAGACGACCTGCACAAGCTGGTTGACAACTGGGCCCGCGACGCCATCAGTCTGTCCCAGGGCAAGAGTCGCTCCAAACAGCAACCCTCACAGGGACACAGCTACCAGGTGAGTGAAGACAGACTCTTTCTAGTATAGAAACAAAACATTCTCAAAAGGCCTTATTCATCAAAATAATGGGATGCTCAACCCTTACCAATGTAGTCCATGTTTGATTGTGTTGCTTATTTGAAATATAGATTACTGGAAGTGAATGTTATGGGGACGGGAATGTTATGGGGATGTTATGGGGACGTTATGGGGACTGGAATGTTACAGGAATGTTATGGGGACGGGAATGTTACAGGAATGTTATGGGGACGGGAATGTTACAGGAATGTTATGGGGACGGGAATGTTATGGGGACGGGAATGTTACAGGAATGTTATGGGGACGGGAATGTTATGGGGACTGGAATGTTATGGGAATGTTATGGGGACTGTAATGTTATGGGAATGTTATGGGGACGGGAATGTTATGGGAATGTTATGGGGACGGGAATGTTATGGGAATGTTATGGGGACGGGA
Organism: Oncorhynchus nerka; assembly: GCF_034236695.1. Taxonomy (NCBI): domain Eukaryota; kingdom Metazoa; phylum Chordata; class Actinopteri; order Salmoniformes; family Salmonidae; genus Oncorhynchus; species Oncorhynchus nerka. Next base: position 209,677 of record NW_027040334.1, on the reverse strand, counting down.
ATGTTATGGGGACGGGAATTTTATGGGAATGTTATGGGGACAGGAATGTTACAGGAATGTTATGGGGACGGGAATGTTATGGGGACAGGAATGTTACAGGAATGTTATGGGGACTGGAATGTTATGGGAATGTTATGGGGACGGGAATGTTATGGGGACGGGAATGTTACGGGGACGGGAATGTTACAGGAATGTTATGGGGGTGGGAATGTTACAGGAATGTTATGGGGACTGGAATGTTATGGGGACGGGAATGTTATGGGAATGTTATGGGGACGGGGATGTTATGGGGACGGGAATGTTATGGGGACGGGAATGTTATGGGTACAGGAATGTTATGGGTACGGGAATGTTATGGGGACGGGAATGTTATGGGGACTGGAATGTTATGGGGACTGGAATGTTATGGGAATGTTATGGGGACAGGAATGTTATGGGGACGGGAATGTTATGGTGTTTGTAAGCTGGAACATGAGTTGTTGATATGGGTCCTGGTCCAACCTCCACGTAGCATAGCTGAGATGGCTCTGGCCATGTAATATAAGTGCTATGCTAGTATGGATATTGGAGAGCAGCCACGCAGTATCTCACCCTGGTGTCTCCTTCTCCCTCTCCAGGCGACCCCGTCCACCAACAAGGGCCGTAAGTTCTCCGCCCCGAGTCAGCTGTGCCCCAGCAACGCCTCTTCCACCCCCGCTACCTCTCTGGGAGGCCGCAAGGGCTCCTTGTGTCCCCCTCCCCAGTACAGCGGGGTTGGGGCATGCTACCCCTCCTCCACTGCACCTTACAGCAGCGCCCAGTGGGTGGGATCCACAGGGCCGGGACAGGGTCAGGCCGGTATGTTAGCCTCCTCTCAGCCCCTGGTTGCCTCCTCCTCGCAGTACCCCTCCTCTGCCACTGGGGGGCAGGGCTCCCTGCAGGGCTTCCATCACATCAGCACTTTGCAGAAATCCGTCAGCAACCCTGGAGGCCCCAACCTGAGGACCACGTAGTGGCCATGAGAGGATGTTAGCCATGCCGGGCTGGGAGACTGACAGACTGAGGGAGAGAGACATGAGGAATGAAGGGTGTCTGTGTTACAAGGGGGAGAGGGGCTTGTGTGTTACAAGCGACATCATGGTTGGTGGGACTGTATTGAATGTGAATGAGCTGGCTGTGAAGAAGAGGAGGAGCAGGAGAGAGAAGAGTCAGCTGCTGTGTGAAATGGTGCACCACTCTGCCCTCTTCTGTTCCCCTGAAGGATAACAGGAGAGGGACACACTTTCCCTCCCCCCCACCCCGAGGTCAACTGTGGGCCTTGGGGGTCGAAGAAAGACGCAAAACGCGACAAGGAATACCAATGGACACGAGTGCAATGTTATGTGGCCAAAGAGGGTTAATGTGACAATTACTATTGTAAAATGTGTGTGTGTGTATGTGGTGATGGGCTTTGTTCCTTCACTGGATTTTACATGTACTCTACATGTAAAAGAGACCAGAGCCTTGTACTGATCTCAGAGAGGAGGGATGGAGGATAGTAACAGACCAAGGGGGTGGTGGTGTACTTATCGTTGGGGAGCTGCAGTACATAGCTAACCCCCTTTCTCCTCTCACCTATCTGAGCCCACCCCTGCCTGTTCAGCTCCTCCTGCTGGTAACTGACCTCCAGAACAGAGCTTTAAGTGACTACAGTACTATACAGCTCCTCCTGTTGGTAACTGACCTCCAGAACAGAGCTTTAAGTGACTGTACAGTACTATACAGCTCCTCCTGCTGGTAACTGACCTCCAGAACAGAGCTTTAAGTGACTGTACAGTACTATACAGCTCATCCTGCTGGTAACTGACCTCCAGAACAGAGCTTTAAGTGACTACAGTACTATACAGCTCCTCCTGCTGGTAACTGACCTCCAGAACAGAGCTTTAAGTGACTACAGTACTATACAGCTCCTCCTGTTGGTAACTGACCTCCAGAACAGAGCTTTACGTGACTGTAGAGTACTATACAGCTCCTCCTGCTGGTAACTGACCTCCAGAACAGAGCTTTAAGTGACTGTACAGTACTATACAGCTCCTCCTGCTGGTAACTGACCTCCAGAACAGAGCTTTAAGTGACTGTACAGTACTATACAGCTCATCCTGCTGGTAACTGACCTCCAGAACAGAGCTTTAAGTGACTGTACAGTACTATACAGCTCATCCTGCTGGTAACTGACCTCCAGAACAGAGCTTTAAGTGACTGTACAGTACTATACAGCTCATCCTGCTGGTAACTGACCTCCAGAACAGAGCTTTAAGTGACTACAGTACTATACAGCTCCTCCTGCTGGTAACTGACCTCCAGAACAGAGCTTTAAGTGACTGTACAGTACTATACAGCTCCTCCTGTTGGTAACTGACCTCCAGAACAGAGCTTTAAGTGACTACAGTACTATACAGCTCCTCCTGCTGGTAACTGACCTCCAGAACAGAGCTTTAAGTGACTGTACAGTACTATACAGCTCCTCCTGTTGGTAACTGACCTCCAGAACAGAGCTTTAAGTGACTGTACAGTACTATACAGCTCCTCCTGTTGGTAACTGACCTCCAGAACAGAGCTTTAAGTGACTACAGTACTATACAGCTCCTCCTGTTTGTAACTGACCTCCAGAACAGAGCTTTAAGTGACTACAGTACTATAGAGCTCCTCCTGCTGGTAACTGACCTCCAGAACAGAGCTTTAAGTGACTGTACAGTACTATACAGCTCCAGTAGCATGTTGAGGAGATGTGAGGAAGGTTATGGGGTCAAGGAATGAGCTTGTGAGGCTGAGGTGTGGGACTGGTGCCATGTATGTAGCTGGTCAGGCAGTGTTGACATCCGGAACCACATGTACTGCTATTCCTATATATCATTTAGGATGTTCATTGGTGTGTGTAAGTGGAGAGTCAGTAGAAAAGGCCTGGGGGTTCATACCCTACTCTACCCCTCCTGTTGCCATGGGATGCAATAAGAACACAGTAATAGAAACCTCCTCCTAAATATAATAATAACACATAAAGTGACCTTCATTAGGAAAACAAAACAATCCATGACCAGATTCAGAATGTCTTTTTTTAATGATTTTTTTAAGAGTTTGGGATTATGATGATTCCATGTTTATTAGTGTTTTAATTTTTTTCCTCTGTCCCCATTGAACTGAGGAGACTCTTCTGTAGCATGATGAAAGGGTTAACGCTAGGGTTGATCCAGGAACTCTCTCTCAGTATAGGGCCTTTAAAGAAACTACATCTCCCAGTATAGGGCCTTTAAAGAAACTACATCTCCCAGTATAGGGCCTTTAAAGAAACTACAACTCCCAGTATAGGGCCTTTAAAGAAACTACAACTCCCCTCTCCATGCTAACCATCTCTTTACATGATTGGAGGGGAGTAGTGTGTGTGAGACCCATCTATCCCAGTCTTAACTTCAGGCTTATAGTTACTCCATTTTAAAATGTGCTGATGAGATCCCCATCCTGAAGCATAAAGTCTGTACAAGCTGGCTGGTAGTTCCCATCTACATATCCCTAATGAGAGCCCCCCTGAACTAACACAGACAGGACTGAAGTAGATTCTCTCAGACAGGAGTTGTTGACTGAAGTAGATTCTCTCAGACTCAACTCAATAGTCTTTTTCACAGGTGGTTTAGCTCTGAGGGGGAATGCAGGGCGAACGGAAGGAGGTATGTCCTGTTGGCTCTCTGTGTCACACATGATATTGTTTTCACGGTTGTGAGGTAGATTGGTGTTGGTCCTGCGTGGACCCAGAGAAGGACAGGTCTCGGTGGGGCAAGGAGAGGACGTCCACGTGGGCTGGGCTTGGAGGTAGGGTGGATGGTGGGGCAAGGAGAGGACTGGACGTGGGCTGGGCTTGGAGGTAGGGTGGATGGTGGGACAAGGAGAGGACTGGACGTGGGCTGGGCTTGGAGGTAGGGTGGATGGTGGGACAAGGAGAGGACTGGACGTGGGCTGGGCTTGGAGGTAGGGTGGATGGTGGGACAAGGAGAGGACTGGACGTGGGCTGGGCTTGGATGTAGGCTGCATGGTGGATGGTATGATGGATGAAAAGTAATGCCTTGGATCTCCAGCAACACAACGCTGTCTGTCCTGAGGGCTTGTGAAGCTTTCAAACCTATGATCTATCTATCTATCTAGTAACATAAAGCCTTTTATAATCATGATGTTGACAGCGTTTAGGGGCCTCGATCTCTCTACTTCTGAGTCTTTTCAATAGTGTGATTGAAAACAAAAATGTACATTATTATTCTATTTAAAAAAAAAACTAGAAAAAATAAATGAAAAAAGACAAGTGTTCTGTATGGACTTGTATTTACCCATCAGTTTCTGATGTTGAAACACTGTGATTATTATAAATGTTGTTGGACAACATGAGTTTAAGAAGAAAAAAGCTAGAAAAATACAAACAAAAAGACAGTTGGAGGAAACGTTATGGTGGATTGGTAATACTTAGGCTGAACAAAAATACAAACAAAAAGACAGTTGGAGGAAACGTTATGGTGGATTGGTAATACTTAGGCTGAACAAAAATACAAACAAAAAGACAGTTGGAGGAAACGTTATGGTGGATTGGTAATACTTAGGCTGAACAAAAATACAAACAAAAAGACAGTTGGAGGAAACGTTATGGTGGATTGGTAATACTTAGGCTGAACAAAAATACAAACAAAAAGACAGTTGGAGGAAACGTTATGGTGGATTGGTAATACTTAGGCTGAACAAAAATACAAAGTAAAAAGGCTAGCTATTTTCCTTATCCAGTACTTATCGAGGTCACTTTAACCTTTCTTCTCTTTGTACTTTCTTTATATTAGATAAATGTGAATGTTAAATGGACTCAATTAACGTACTTGAATAGTAACTTGGGATTGAGTGCCAAATAACACCCTATCCCCTACATGGTGTTCAACCTTTCACCAGGAGCCGACAAGACCTCGATCAGGGCCCATAGGGCTCTGGTCAAAAGTAGTGCACTATATAGGGGATAAGGTGCAATCTAGGACTCACCCGTGGTCTTTTCCGTGTCCTTTCGCCCCCCAGTATTCCAGTGAGAGCTCTGCTAGAGTTTCTAGTGCCTTCCATTATTTATTTTGCTTTTTTTTTTTTACCGTTTTTTGACCTGATGGAGTAACGGAAGTGCTGTTGATTTCTGCTACATTGAAGTGCTTTACTGGCTCTGTGGGTACAAAAGTCAAAGGTACACTGGGAAGGGGAGACGGGGGAAGGTGGGCTGTGGGGTTTTTGTTTCTTTGTGCCATTTATTGTTTTAGTATTGGGGTTAAATACATTTTGATTTGGGGTCGGAAGACTAACTTAGTCCTAGACTCTGCAGAGAGTAGGAATGGATCTGATGGTGAAGCTTGGACAAACTCTGTATTTGAAACAGACAAAGGAACGCAGACAACAGAACAACAGAGTGAGGCTGAACCAGGGTTACCTAACATTTAAAATAAAGGGTCTGTTAGGAACGGAATGCTTGACTGTTCCGTTTGTTCTAGTGTTCGGGGGACACGTTTCAGATACTAGAACCATTCATTCAGTATGCAAGAGCTCTCTAGCTAACACTGAGCCTATCATTAGACCCACTACAACAATCAGACTATCTTTACTGATGGCCTGTCCACGAAGCCTTGAGTGTGTCCGACACCAAGCAGCACGGTATACAAGCCTCGTGTTGGTGGTGAAAGAGAGGGGAGGAAGTGGGAGACTGATAGGAATAGAGAAGAGAAAGTCAGTCAGTGAGAAACGGTATTTGTGTGAATGTCTCAAGAGTTAAAACCAGATTGTGGTGTTTTATAGTTTACTAACCAGGCATAATGTGTGTCTACTATCAGTGGGGCAGTCTTAGGCTGTGTGTCCCCCAAATGACACCCTATTCCCTATATAGTGCACTACTTTTGACCAACGTCCTATGGACCCTGGTCAATAGTAATGCACCGAATAGGGAATAGGGCGTCATTTTGGACGTAGTCTTTACAGTAGTAGTTGTGACTGGGCACTATGCCATTTAAGGTGGGTAAAGTGAAAGTGGAGTTGAGGTAGAAGCCAGGGCTAGTGGAGACAGAAGAGGAGAGGTCAGGGGACTCTCTATCTCCAACACATGGCAGTAGTACTGTGCTACTGGGTTGAGGTAGAAGCCAGGGCTAGTGGAGACAGAAGAGGAGAGGTCAGGGGACTCTCTATCTCCAACACATGGCAGTAGTACTGTGCTACTGGGTTGAGGTAGAAGCCAGGGCTAGTGGAGGCAGAAGAGGAGAGGTCAGGGGACTCTCTATCTCCAACACATGGCAGTAGTACTGTGCTACTGGGTTGAGGTAGAAGCCAGGGCTAGTGGAGGCAGAAGAGGAGAGGTCAGGGGACTCTCTATCTCCAACACATGGCAGTAGTACTGTGCTGCTGGGTTGAGGTAGAAGCCAGGGCTAGTGGAGACAGAAGAGGAGAGTTCAGGGGACTCTCTATCTCCAACACATGGCAGTAGTACTGTACGCTGTGCTGCTGGGTTTGACCAACAAGTGACTTCCTCATCACCAATGCTGGTTGTTCAAGCCCAGTTATTTCATCATCTGCTTAATGCTGCCCCAGTCTCTTTAATGAAACCACCTGTGGCTTTTAGTGCAGGTTTGTAGCTTGTTCTAAAGTAGCAGACAGTCTCACCGCTCACAATGCAGACAAATAAATGGTTGGTTCCATCATGATTAGATTTCTTTGACGTGAATGTTTTAGTTTTTTGGTTGATGTCCTTCTGGGTTTTTTGGAAACCTTACAAGATGTTGTAATGATAGATGAACAGTGTCCGTATCTTTCTCGTTACCTGACAGTGTTGTAGACAGTAAAACTGGTCCAATCTGTGTACAACAGAATAGTTCATTAAGCCCCATGTCCTTTTCAAAGCAACTGTACAAAACCATTACCTGGGGTCAAACATGTTTAAAACCCTAGAAAAGGGATTTTTAATAAACACTCGTCACCTTAACTACTGATTAGCTTACAGGGACTGCTAGATCTATCGCCTTCTGCTTAGCGCTTCAGTCGTCTCTCCTCACTGTAAACATGTCTGCTACGGCAAATCACTTGAAAACACATGGTAGATTCTCAATCATTTGTCTTTACAGAGTGACTATGTTGTATCCTGGATATTTAAAACCGTTAAAAACAGTTGGGGTTTTCTAAAACGTTTTGTGGATTGAACTTTTTGTACTTACTGGAGGCCCTCAGTACAGCAGTACAGTACTTACTGGAGGCCCTCAGTACAGCAGTACAGTACTTACTAGAGGCCCTCAGTACAGCAGTACAGTACTTACTAGAGGCCCTCAGTACAGCAGTACAGTACTTACTAGAGGCCCTCAGTACAGCAGTACAGTACTTACTGGAGGCCCTCAGTACAGCAGTACAGTACTTACTAGAGGCCCTCAGTACAGCAGTACAGTACTTACTGGAGGCCCTCAGTACAGCAGTACAGTACTTACTGGAGGCCCTCAGTACAGCAGTACAGTACTTACTGGAGGCCCTCAGTACAGCAGTACAGTACTTACTGGAGGCCCTCAGTACAGCAGTACAGTACTTACTGGAGGCCCTCAGTACAGCAGTACAGTACGTACTGGAGGCCCTCAGTACAGCAGTACAGTACTTACTGGAGGCCCTCAGTACAGCAGTACAGTACTTACTGGAGGCCCTCAGTACAGCAGTACAGTACTTACTGGAGGCCCTCAGTACAGTACTTACTAGAGGCCCTCAGTACAGCAGTACGGTACTTACTGGAGGCCCTCAGTACAGCAGTACGGTACTTACTGGAGGCCCTCAGTACTTAGCAAGTTTGGTTGAAGCTGTGAACGTGACAAAAAATACTATTTTCTTAGTTATTTTGTTGATGATCGATACTTTTGAAAAACAAAAACAAATAAGACCTTTACAATGCCACTGCCTCAGTGCCATTACCATGCAGTAATGACTTTAGCTTCAATCTGCTCTATCTAAAGAATACGGAGCAATATTTACAATGTTTACTTCCTCTTAACTAAGTGTCATACTGTATGATACAGTGGCTGCAATGCATAACATGCAATGGTGAACAGGTTATGGTGAGGTTACAGTAGTGAACAGGTTATGGTGAGCTTACAATGGTGAACAGGTTATGGTGAGGTTACAGTAGTGAACAGGTTATGGTGAGCTTACAATAGTGAGCTTACAATGGTGAACAGGTTATGGTGAGGTTACAGTAGTGAACAGGTTATGGTGAACAGGTTATGGTGCGGTTACAGTAGTGAACAGGTTATGGTGAGCTTACAATGGTGAACAGGTTATGGTGAGGTTACAGTAGTGAACAGGTTATGGTGAGCTTACAATGGTGAACAGGTTATGGTGAGGTTACAGTAGTGAACAGGTTATGGTGAACAGGTTATGGTGAGGTTACAGTAGTGTACAGGTTATGGTGAGGTTACAATGGTGAACAGGTTATGGTGAGGTTACAGTAGTGAACAGGTTATGGTGAGGTTACAGTAGTGAACAGGTTATGGTGAGCTTACAATGGTGAACAGGTTATGGTGAGGTTACAGTAGTGAACAGGTTATGGTGAGCTTACAATGGTGAACAGGTTATGGTGAGGTTACAGTAGTGAACAGGTTATGGTGAACAGGTTATGGTGAGGTTACAGTAGTGTACAGGTTATGGTGAGGTTACAATGGTGAACAGGTTATGGTGAGGTTACAGTAGTGAACAGGTTATGGTGAACAGGTTATGGTGAGGTTACAGTAGTGAACAGGTTATGGTGAGATTACAGTGGTGAAACTGAAGACCTCCTCTGATGAGCATATTTACAGTAGCTCTGGTCCAGCTCTGTGCTCCAACGATCGTCGTCGTGAGAGAGTAGCTGAACCACACACTGGACCAGAGCTACATTTCCATAGTTACAGAGGGAAGTTACTGAATTTACAAAGCGTAATAATATTCATTTTTACCATCCATTCAGAATCCCGATCGATTCTGCTACCTGTTCTGTTCCTTGTTACTGTTACGTCACACCTCCTCCTTCGCCTTTCTGTAACTGATGTCCTGCAAAGTGCACATAACATGTTGGAATGTCATGCAATTCAGCGTTGGTCAGACTGACACAGAAGTGGTTGAATAAAGAGCATGCTTGTTTCTCTAGCTACCATCTGGCATGTTACCTTTTCATCACAGCTTGTTATACTGTAAAGTTATGACCACAAAACGACTCCAAACGTGTACACAGCCACCCTCACAAAAACAAAACATTTCAAGTTGATTTAAAGTGTTTTGTTCTACTTATCAGAATTTTTTTTTTTTTTTTTTTTTGCAATTTTATGTCTCAAGAAACATCTAGTGACTTAATTCAATGGTTTTTCCTCGTGCTGTTTAACATTGTACAAAAATGTTTTAAACTAATAGTAAAATGGAAAACCAAACGGAACCTGTTAGGAGTCATTGGCAGCGTTTAACTGTTCTGCATTAAGTAGAGGCTGTTCAAGCTTCAAATAAAACTGCGCTTTGCGCTCCAATAAAATATATTTGTTACTTTATTTGTAAACTTAATAAATAAAAGTAATTTAAATGAATCAAGTTATTGGTCCTTTAATCTTGTCCTAAATGTTTGTTTTTATCCACATGTTTTAGTACCATCCACTACCACATGGGGGCAGTATATGACATACTGTACTGTGCACTCAAAGTATTCAGACCCCTTTTTTTTTTTCATTTTTTTTTTTCACCTTTATTTAACCTGGTAGGCTAGTTGAGAACACCTTCATTTAACCAGGTAGGCTAGTTGAGAACACCTTTATTTAACCAGGTAGGCTAGTTGAGAACACCTTTATTTAACCAGGTAGGCTAGTTGAGAACACCTTTATTTAACCAGGTAGGCTAGTTGAGAACACCTTTATTTAACCAGGTAGGCTAGTTGAGAACACCTTTATTTAACCAGGTAGGCTAGTTGAGAACACCTTTATTTAACCAGGTAGGCTAGTTGAGAACACCTTTATTTAACCAGGTAGGCTAGTTGAGAACACCTTTATTTAACCAGGTAGGCTAGTTGAGAACACCTTTATTTAACCAGGTAGGCTAGTTGAGAACACCTTTATTTAACCAGGTAGGCTAGTTGAGAACACCTTTATTTAACCAGGTAGGCTAGTTGAGAACACCTTTATTTAACCAGGTAGGCTAGTTGAGAACAAGTTCTCATTTGCAACTGCGACCTGGCCAAGATAAAGCATAGCAGTGTGAACAGACAACACAGAGTTACACATGGAATAAACAATTAACAAGTCAATAACACAGTAGAAAAAAAATGGGCAGTCTATATACAATGTGTGCAAAAGGCATGAGGAGGTAAGCGAATAATACAATTTTGCAGATTAACACTGGGGTGATAAATGATCAGATGGTCATGTACAGGTAGAGATATGTGTGCAAAAGAGCAGAAAAGTAAATAAATAAATTTTTAAAAAACAGTATAAAAACAGTATGGGAATGAGGTAGGTGAAAATGGGTGGGCTATTTACCAATAGACTATGTACAGCTGCAGCGATCGGTTAGCTGCTCGGATAGCTGATGTTTGAAGTTGGTGAGGGAGATAAAAGTCTCCAACTTCAGCGATTTTTGCAGTTCGTTCCAGTCACAGGCAGCAGAGTACTGGAACGAAAGGCGGCCAAATGAGGTGTTGGCTTTAGGGATGATCAGTGAGATACACCTGCTGGAGCGTGTGCTACGGATGGGTGTTGCCATCGTGACCAGTGAACTGAGATAAGGTGGAGCTTTACCTAGCATGGACTTGTAGATGACCTGGAGCCAGTGGGTCTGGCGACGAATATGTAGCGAGGGCCAGCCGACTAGAGCATACAAGTCGCAGTGGTGGGTGGTATAAGGTGCTTTGGTGACAAAACGGATGGCACTATGATAGACTGCATCCAGTTTGCTGAGTAGAGTGTTGGAAGCCATTTTGTAGATGACATCGCCGAAATCGAGGATCGGTAGGATAGTCAGTTTTACTAGGGTAAGCTTGGCGGCGTGAGTGAAGGAGGCTTTGTTGCGGAATAGAAAGCCGACTCTTGATTTGATTTTCGATTGGAGATGTTTGACTTTGACTTGACTTTTAACACATTTTGTTACGTTTACAGACTTATTCTAAAATTGATTAAATAAATACAAAATCATCATCAATCTACACACAATACCCCATAATGACAAAGCGAAAAAATATTTGTAGATATTTTTGCAGATTTATAAAATAAGTATTCAGACCCTTTGCTATTATCTATGCATAGTCACTTTAACTCTACCTACATGTATATATTACCTCGACACCGGTGCCCCCGCTCATTGACTCTGTACCGGTACCCCCTGTATGTAGCCCCACTATTGTTATTATGATCTCTTAGTTTTTTTAAAGATATTTTCTTAACTGCATTGTTGGTTAAGGGCTTGTAAGCATTTCACTGTAAGGTCTACAACACCTGTTGCATTCGGCTCATGTGACAAATAAAATTTGATTTGATACTAGAAATTGAGCTCAGGTGCATCCTGTTTCCATTGATCATCCTTGAGATGTTTCTACAACTTGATTGGAGTCCACCTGTGGTAAATTCAATTGATTGGACATGATTTGGAAAGGCACACACCTGTCTATATAAAGGTCCCACAGTTGAAAGTGCGTGTCAGAGCAAAAACCAAGCCATGAGTTCGAAGGAGTTGTCCGTAGAGCTCCAAGACAGGATTGTGTCGAGGCACAGAAGGGTACCGAAAAATGTCTGCAGCATTTAAGGTCCCCAAGAACATTCTTAAATGGAAGAATTTTGGAACCACCAAGACTCTTCCTAGAGCTGTCCGCCCGGCCAAACTGAACAATCGGGGGAGAAAGGCCTTGGTTAAGGAGGTGACCAAGAACCCAATGGTCAACTCTGACAGAGCTCCAAAGGACCTGTGGAGATGGGAGAACCTCCCAGAAGGACAACCATCTCTGCAGCACTCCACCAATCAGACCTTTTATGGTAGAGTGGCCAGATGGAAGCCACTCCTCAGTAGAAGGCACATGTCTCTCTCTCTCTCTCTCTCTCTCTCTCTCTCGCTATCTCTCTATATATACTGCTCCAAAAAATAAAGGGAACACTAAAATAACACATCCTAGATCTGAATGAAATATTCTTATTAAATACTTTTTTCTTTACATAGTTGAATGTGCTGACAACAAAATCACACTAAAATTATCAATGGAAATCAAATTTATCAACCCATGCAGGTCTGGATTTGGAGTCACACTCAAAATTAAAGTGGAAAACCACACTACAGGCTCATCCAACTTTGATGTAATGTCCTTAAAACAAGTCAAAATGAGGCTCAGTAGTGTGTGTGGCCTCCACGTGCCTGTATGACCTCCCTACAACGCCTGGGCATGCTCCTGATGAGGTGGCGGATGGTCTCCTGAGGGATCTCCTCCCAGACCTGGACTAAAGCATCCGCCAACTCCTGGACAGTCTGTGGTGCAACGTGGCGTTGGTGGATGGAGCGAGACATGATGTCCCAGATGTGCTCAATTGGATTCAGGTCTGGGGAACGGGCGGGCCAGTCCATAGCATCAATGCCTTCCTCTTGCAGGAACTGCTGACACACTCCAGCCACATGAGGTCTAGCATTGTCTTGCATTAGGAGGAACCCAGGGCCAACCGCACCAGCATATGGTCTCACAAGGGGTCTGAGGATCTCATATCGGTACCTAATGGCAGTCATGCTACCTCTGGCGAGCACATGGAGGGCTGTGTGGCCCCCCAAAGAAATGCCACCCCACACCATGACTGACCCACCGCCAAACCGGTCATGCTGGAGGATGTTGTAGGCAGCAGAACATTCTCCACGGCGTCTCCAGACTCTGTCACGTCTGTCACATGTGCTCAGTGTCAACCTGCTTTCATCTGTGAAGAGCACAGTGCACCAGTGGCGAATTTGCCAATCTTGGTGTTCTCTGGCAAATGCCAAACGTCCTGCACGGTGTTGGGCTGTAAGCACAACCCCCACCTGTGGATGTCGGGCCCTCATACCACCCTCATGGAGTCTGTTTCTGACCGTTTGAGCAGACACATGCACATTTGTGGCCTGCTGGAGGTCATTTTGCAGGGCTCTGGCAGTGCTCCTCCTGCTCCTCCTTGCACAAAGGCGGAGGTAGCGGTCCTGCTGCTGGGTTGTTGCCCTCCTACGGCCTCCTCCATGTCTCCTGATGTACTGGCCTGTTTCCTGGTAGCGCCTCTATGCTCTGGACACTATGCTGACAGACACAGCAAACCTTCTTGCCACAGCTCGCATTGATGTCCCATCCTGGATGAGCTGCACTACCTGAGCCACTTGTGTGGGTTGTGGACTCTCATGCTACCACTAGAGTGAAAGCACCGCCAGCATTCAAGAGTGACCAAAACATCAGCCAGGAAGCATAGGAACTGAGAAGTGGTCTGTGGTCACCACCTGCAGAACCACTCCTTTATTGGGGGTGTCTTGCTAATTGCCTATAATTTCCACCTGTTGTCTATTCCATTTGCACAACAGCATGTGAAATGTATTGTCATTCAGTGTTGCTTCCTAAGTGGACAGTTTGATTTCACAGAAGTGTGATTGACTTGGAGTTACATTGTGTTGTTTAAGTGTTCCCTTTATTTTTTTGAGCAGTGTATATAAACTCAGCAACAAAAGGAAACGTCCCTTTTTCAGGACCCTGACTTTAAAAGATAATTCGTAAAAATCCAAATAACTAAACAGATCTTTATTGTAAAGGGTTTAAACACTGTTTCCCATGCTTGTTCAATGAACCATAAACAATTAATGAACATGCCCCATTAGGACACGAACAGTATACAGACGGTAGGCAATTAAGGTCACAGTTATGAAAAATTAGGACACTAAAGAGGCCTTTCTACTGACTCTGGAAAAACACCAAAAGAAAGATGCTCAGGGTCCCTGCTCATCTGTGTGAATGTGCCTTAGGCATTCTGCAAGGAGGCATGAGGACTGCATATGTGCCCAGGGAAATAAATTGCAATGTCCGTACTGTGAGATGCCTAAGACCGCGCTACAGGACGGACAGCTGATCGTCCTCTCAATGGCAGGCCACGTTTAACAACACCTGCACAGGATCGGTACTGCCGAACATCACACCTGCGGGACAGATACAGGATGGCAACAACAACTGCCCGAGTTACACCAGGAACGCACAATCCCTCCATCAGTGATCAGACTGTCCGCAATAGGCTGAGAGATGCTGGACTGAGGGCTTGTAGGCCTGTTGTAAAGGCAGGTCCTCACCAAACATCACCAGCAACAACGCCGCCTATGGGCACAAACCGTCACTGGACCAGACAGGACTGGCAAAAAGTGCTCTTCACTGACGAGTCACGGTTTTGTCTCACCAGGGGTGATGGTCGGATTCGTGTTTATCGCAGAAGGAATGAGCGTTACACCGAGGCCTGTACTCTGGAGTGGGATCGATTTGTAGGCGGAGGGTCCGTCACGGTCTGGGGCGGTGTGTCACAGCATCATCTGACTGAGCTTGTTGTCATTGCAGGCAATCTCAACGCTGTGCGTTACAGGGAAGACATCCTCCTCCCTCATGAGGTACCCTTCCTGCAGGCTCATCCTGACATGACCCTCCAGCATGACAATGCCACCAGCCATACTGCTCGTTCTGTTTGTGATTTCCTGCAAGACAGGAATGTCAGTGTTCTGCCATGACCAGCGTAGAGCCCAGATCTCAATTCCATTGAGCACGTCTGGGACCTGTTGGATCGGAGGGTGAGGGATAGGGGCCTTGGTGGAAGAGTGGGGTAACATCTCACAGCAATAACTGGCAAATCTGTAGCTAGTGGCCACAACAGATACTGACTGTTACTTTTCATTTTGACCCCCCTTTGTTCAGGGACACATTATTCCATTTCTGTTAGTCACATGTCTGTGGAACTTGTTCAGTTTATGTCTGTTGTTGAAGCTTGTTGAATCTAACTAATATTTACACATTAAGTTTGCTGAAAATAAACGCAGTTGACAGTGTTTATTTGTTGAGTTTATATACAGTTGAAGTCGTAAGTTTACATACAATTAGTTTGGCGTCATTAAAAACTCGTTTTTCAACCACTCCACAAATTTCTTGTTAACAAACTATAGTTTTGGCAAGTTGGTTAGGACATCTACTTTGTGCATGACACAAATGTTCCAACTATTGTTAACAGACAGATTATTTCACTTATAATTCACTGTATCACAATTTCAGTGGGTCAGAAGTATAAGTGGACTGGTGCCTTTAAACAGCTTGGAAAATTCCCCAAAATTATGGCATGGCTTTAGAAGCTTCTCATAGGCTAATTGACTTCATTTGAGTCAATTGGAGGTGTACCTGTGGATGTATTTCAAGGCCTACCTTCAAACTCAGTGCCTCTTTGCTTGACATCATGGGAAAATCAAAAAAATCAGCCAAGACCTCACAAAAAAAATTGTAGACCTCCACAAATTTGGTTCATTTGGAGCAATTTCCAAATGCTTGAAGGTACCACGTTCATCTGTACAAACAATAGTACGCAAGTATAAACACCATGGGACCACGCAGACGACGTACAACTCAGGAAGGAGACGCGTTCTGTCTCCTAGAGATTAACGTACTTTGGTGAGAAAAGTGCAAATCAATCCCAGAACAACAGCAAAGGACCTTGTGAAGATGCTGGAGGAAACAGGTACAAAAGTATCTATATCCACATTAAAACGAGTCCTATATCGACATAACCTGAAAGGCCGCTCTGCAAGGAAGAAGCCACTGCTCCAAAACCACCAGAAAAAGCCAGAATACGGTTTGCAACTGCACATGGGGACAAAGATCGTACTTTTGAAGAAATGTTCTCTGATCTGATGAAACAAAAATAGAACTGTTTGGCCATAATGACCATCGTTATGTTTGGAGGAAAAATGGGGAGGCTTGTAAGTCAAGAACTTCTTCCTAACCGTGAAGCGGGGTGCTCATGTTGTGTGGTGCTTTGCTGCAGGAGGGACTGGTGCACTTCACAAAATAGATGTCATTATGAGGAAGGACAATTATGTGGAGATATTAAAGCAACATCTCAAGACATCAGTCAGGAAGTTAAATCTAGGTCGCAAATGGGTCTTCCAAATGGACAATGACCCCAAGTATACTTCCAAAGTTGTGGCAAAATGGCTTAAGCACAACAAAGTCAAGGTATTGAAGTGGCCATCACAAAGCCCTGATCTCAATCCTATAGAACATTTGTGGGCAGAACTGAAAAAGTGTGTGTGAGCAAGTTGACCTACAAACCTGACTCCGTTACACCAGCTCTGTCAGGAGGAATGGGCCAAAATTCACCCAACTTGTGGGAAACTTGTGGAAGGCTACCTGAACCGTTTGACCCAAGTTAAACTATTTAAAGGCAATGCTACCAAATACTAAATGAGTGTATGTCAACTTCTGACCCACTGGGAATGTGATAAAAGAAATAAAGTCTGAAACAAATCATTCTCTCTACTATTGTTCTGCCATTTCACGTTCTTAAAATAAAGTGGTGATCCTAACTGACCTAAGACAGAGAATTTTTATTAGGATTAAATGTCAGGAATCGTGATAAACTGAGTTAGCTAAGGTATCTCATAACTGATTTGGGATCAGTTTAGCTGTTTAGATCACAATATATAACAGAAGGACCTGATCCTAGATCAGTACGTTTGCCCTGAGACGCTTTATACTGGACATAAGACCTCTGGTCTCTCTGTTTCTATAAACGGTTGGCTGGGCACTACTGAAACATACTATTTGATCGTGTTACAGGTTGCACAATACATTATTATAGACAGACTGAATGACTTACGCTTGTGACTGAGAGCCAATTGGGAGGCAGGCTGGTGGGAGACTGGGATAGACAGACTGAATGACTTACGCTTGTGACTGAGAGCCAATTGGGAGGCAGGCTGGTGGGAGACTGGGATAGACAGACTGAATAACTTACGCTTGTGACTGAGAGCCAATTGGGAGGCAGGCTGGTGGGAGACTGGGATAGACAGACTGAATGACTTACGCTTGTGACTGAGAGCCAATTGGGAGGCAGGCTGGTGGGAGACTGGGAAAACGAGTGTTTGTCAGTAGTCATGGATTCTGTGGAAAGAATGAAGTCGATGGGAAGCGGGGAAGGAAAAGGGAATTCCGTTAGGAACAATATTCCACAACAGAGCTGCACTACCCTGATATATAAATCACTGAGGAATAAGGCTCCTCCCAAGTGGCACACCATTCTCTATGTAGTGCACTGCTTTTAATCAGGGCCCTGTACAAAAGTAGTGCCCTATGTAGGAATAGGGTACCATTTGGTGGCTAATTAAGTAACCATTCATGTCTGAGACCAATAGAAAGCCGTCAAGGGAAGGAAATGCATTGTTTCTTCGGGTGATTGATTGTTTTTATACGTCATTAAAATAATTAGTGATTGTGTGAAATCAGGGCGGCCATCTTGTTAACGGTATGTCCTTATCTGATGAAAATGAAAAATGCATTTCCTTCATTTATTTTCTTATCCAGAAATGTCCTACAAGAACACGCACTGCATAGGACTCAGTTAGTGCCTTGCGTTCCTCTGTGTGTGTGTGTGTGTGTGTGTGCGTGCGTGTGCCGCCTCAGCTCAACAGATTGACACAGTTAAGTCTGTCCCATGTTGGCTGAATTAGGCAATGTGCATTCCTCTGAGTCTCTTGTGTTTGTGCTGAGTAGATGCTCCCCCACCACCATAGGAAGGTGGAACTTGGCAGTCCTCCCCCCACCATAGGAAGGTGGAACTTGGCAGTCCCCCCCCCCACACCATAGGAAGGTGGAACTTGGCAGTCCCCCCACCATAGGAAGGTGGAACTTGGCAGTCCCCCACACCATAGGAAGGTGGAACTTGGCAGTCCTCCCCCTGTTTCATGACATACAGTATTTGCCCCTCGCTGTGTGTTTGTTGCCAGATTATGAACCCTGTTGGGCTGGACTGAGATCCTGTAGAGGCTGGCACCCTCATCACACCAGATGGGTGCAGTGAAATGTGTTGTTTTACAGGGTCAGCCATAGTAGTATGGCACCCCTGGAGCAAATTAGGGTTAAGTGCTTTGCTCAAGGGCACATTGGCAGATTTGTTTACCTTGTAGGAGTGCTGTTCTGGGATCAGGTCCCCCCCCCTGTTCATATAATCATATTCACTAGGATCTAGAACACATCCTGGATCAGCACTCTGAGATGTTGAGTCCCTCATCAGTCCAGACCTGAGGAAAGAGCCAACCTGTGGTGGAAAAAGCTCACTGAGAATCATCCGGTAGACCGTCACTTATCTGTTAACTGACGAAAATGTAACATGTTGACTAATTCATGTTCTCTCCTTCAATCTCTAGAGGTTTTTTACAGCTGGTGGGATGATACAAGGAGGTCGCCTGTCACCTCTAGGTTTTAATCTGCCATTAGAACCTTAGGAGTCAGTCTATATAAAGCCCTTTCAACGAGATCTTCCTGTTTCATGATATTTGCACGGAAAGGTTATCCCAGTGAGAATTTTATATGGACAAACTCACTGCCCTCATTCTGGGTGAAGAGGAGGGCTTTCTTTCCTCACGTGAGGCTTGGGAGATGGTACGGGGCAAGCCGAGCTCCTCTGACCCTGTATGATGAACCATTGCACAAATATAGGCTAGACTAGATTGTACTCAAATGTCCATTTGAGTAATTGAGAAATGTTCTAGCCATCTCTTAAAAATAAATAGCTGTCAAAGTAAATTAATCTAAAGACGAGAAATGACCCTGCTTCAAAACAGTAGCCCAACAGTAGGGTGCCAAATCAAAAACGCATATTTTTACCAATACTGTAGATCAATGTGTTAATTGTGTAGATACTCCTCTAAGAAAACGTACGGTCCAAACCTCATGTCTCATAATCTGTTCAGAAGATATTGGACTTTTTACCGCTGTAGGATGATGGCCAGAATTAGGGTGACTAAATTAATGGAGGCCAGATGAAAAAGTTGTAAAAAAAAAACAGGAAAATGGCGTCTGGTCAGCAAGGCTGGATTCTGTGTGAGAATGAAGGCAACTGGCAACCTGACAGGATCCCGTTGGTCTCGTCTTCTTTCTACTCCAACCTGACAGGATCCTGTTGGTCTCGTCTTCTTTCTACTCCAACCTGACAGGATCCTGTTGGTCTCGTCTTCTTTCTACTCCAACCTGACAGGATCCCGTTGGTCTCGTCTTCTTTCTACTCCAACCTGACAGGATCCCGTTGGTCTCGTCTTCTTTCTACTCCAACCTGACAGGATCCCGTTGGTCTCGTCTTCTTTCTACTCCAACCTGACAGGATCCCGTTGGTCTCGTCTTCTTTCTACTCCAACCTGACAGGATCCCGTTGGTCTCGTCTTCTTTCTACTCCAACCTGACAGGATCCCGTTGGTCTCGTCTTCTTTCTACTCCAACCTGACAAGATCCCTTTCCTGTTGGTCTCGTCTTCTTTCTACTCCAACCTGACAGGATCCTGTTGGTCTCGTCTTCTTTCTACTCCAACCTGACAGGATCCCGTTGGTCTCGTCTTCTTTCTACTCCAACCCGCAGGACATAAAACAATATTAGAGGTGAGATGGATATATGTATTTTTGTTTTTCCATATTTTTAATAAGCTTTTCATATTAATTTGACATTTCTGTTCTTCCTTTTTTCACCAAAACAAGTGTATCCCTGTGAAAGGTCAACGGAGCACTGAGCATGTACCTGTTACCCAGTTACAGAGCTCTGTGTTTATTATGGGATGTAATTAGGTTTACGAACTCTGACTTTTGGGCTATAAAGGGAAAGGTCATGTTAATGAGATGTTAATGAGATGTTAGAAAGAGCCCAATGAACGATTCAGAACAGGAATAATGATATTTGTCTTGGTAAAATGTATCTTATAATAACATAAGGAAGTGAAATGTAAGCACCAAAGCACCGTACAAACAAGGACTTTGTGTGGGCTCTCTGTCTCACTCTCTCTGTCTCTCTCTCTCTCTGTCTCACTCTCTCTCTGTCTCACTCTCTCTCTGTCTCACTCTCTCTGTCTCTCTCTCTCTCTGTCTCTCTCTCTCTCTGTCTCACTCTCTCTCTGTCTCACTCTCTCTCTGTCTCACTCTCTCTGTCTCTGTTCGTGTACAATTAGCTGTGTTAAATCGGGGTGCCCTTTTCACTGACAGGCTGAGTGGCCTGTCTTCTCTCTGCTGAGGAGACAGAGAGCTGATCAGGTAAACAACAGCCCACTCAACCACGTCCTGTTGTCATGGGAACCTCCTACTGATCTGACCTTGTACAATACAGTGCTGTGACAATAGTAGTGGCTAGTTCATCACCATTGTATTCTGATGCTAAGCCCGTTGCTTACTTTTAACAGCTGTAAATAGTCTATTCATAACACCCACATAAACATGAACTCTCACGACTGGAAATGTTAGGCAATGATTTGGGGGTTGTTGTTGAGAGTAAAAATGAGTCACTACAAGCGTCCTACTTTACTTCAACCCTCCCTGTGGAGACCTACTGTTCCCCTCCCCTGTCACCCCCTCCCTCCCTGTGGAGACCTACTGTTCCCCTGTCTGTCACCCCTCCCCCTCCCTGTGGAGACCTACTGTTCCCCTGTCTGTCACCCCCTCCCTGTGGAGACCTACTGTCCCCCTGTCTGTCACCCCTCCCTGTGGAGACCTACTGTTCCCCCTGTCTGTCACCCCCTCCCTGTGAGACCTACTGTCCCCCTGTCTGTCACCCCCTCCCTGTGGAGACCTACTGTTCCCCTGTCGGTCACCCCCTCCCCTCCCTGTGGAGACCTACTGTTCCCCTGTCGGTCACCCCCTCCCTGTGGAGACCTACTGTCCCCCTGTCTGTCACCCCTCCCCTCCCTGTCACCCCCTCCCTGTGGAGACATACTGTTCCCTGTCTGTCACCCCCTCCCCCTCCCTGTGGAGACCTACTGTTCCCCTGTCTGTCACCCCCTCCTGTGGAGACCTACTGTTCCCCTGTCTGTCACCCCTCCCTGTGGAGACCTACTGTTCCCCTGTCTGTCACCCCCTCCCTGTGGAGACCTACTGTTCCCTGTCTGTCACCCCCTCCCTGTGGAGACCTACTGTTCCCCTGTCGGTCACCCCCTCCCCCTCCCTGTGGAGACCTACTGTTCCCCTGTCTGTCACCCCCTCCCTGTGGAGACCTACTGTCCCCCTGTCTGTCACCCCCTCCCTGTGGAGACCTACTGTTCCCCTCCCTGTCACCCTCCCTGTGGAGACATACTGTTCCCCTGTCTGTCACCCCCTCCCCTCCCTGTGGAGACCTACTGTTCCCCTGTCTGTCACCCCCCCTCCCTGTGGAGACCTACTGTTCCCCTGTCTGTCACCCCTCCTGTGGAGACCTACTGTCCCTCTGTCTGTCACCCCTCCCTGTGGAGACCTACTGTCCCTGTCTGTCACCCCCTCCCCCTCCCTGTGGAGACCTACTGTCCCCCTGTCGGTCACCCCCTCCCTGTGGAGACCTACTGTTCCCCTCTGTCACCCCCTCCCTGTGGAGACCTACTGTTCCCCTCTGTCACCCCCTCCCTGTGGAGACCTACTGTTCCCCTCTCTGTCACCCCCTCCCTGTGGAGACCTACTGTTCCCCTGTCTGTCACCCCCTCCCTGTGGAGACCTACTGTTCCCCTGTCTGTTACCCCTCCCCCTCCCTGTGGAGACCTACTGTCCCCCTGTCGGTCACCCTCCCCTCCCTGTGGAGACCTACTGTCCCCCTGTCGGTCACCCCCTCCCTGTGGAGACCTACTGTTCCCCTCTGTCACCCCCTCCCTGTGGAGACCTACTGTTCCCCTGTCTGTTACCCTCCCCTCCCTGTGGAGACCTACTGTTCCCCTCTGTTACCCCCTCCCTGTGGAGACCTACTGTTCCCCCTCTGTCACCCCTCCCTGTGGAGACCTACTGTTCCCCTGTCTGTCACCCCCTCCCTGTGGAGACCTACTGTTCCCCTGTCTGTTACCCCTCCCCTCCCTGTGGGGGACCTACTGTTCCCCTCTGTTACCCCCTCCCTGTGGAGACCTACTGTTCCCCTCTGTCACCCCCTCCCTGTGGAGACCTACTGTTCCCCTCTCTGTCACCCCCTCCTGTGGAGACCTACTGTTCCCCTGTCTGTCACCCCCTCCCTGTGGAGACCTACTGTTCCCCTGTCTGTCACCCCCTCCCTGTGGAGACCTACTGTTCCCCTGTCGGTCACCCCTCCCTGTGGAGACCTACTGTCCCCCTGTCTGTCACCCCCTCCCCCTCCCTGTGGAGACCTACTGTTCCCCTGTCTGTCACCCCCTCCCTGTGGAGACCTACTGTTCCCCTGTCTGTCACCCCTCCCTGTGGAGACCTACTGTTCCCCTGTCTGTTACCCCTCCCCTCCCTGTGGAGACCTACTGTTCCCCTGTCGGTCACCCCCTCCCTGTGGAGACCTACTGTCCCCCTGTCTGTCACCCCTCCCCTCCCTGTGGAGACCTACTGTTCCCCTGTCTGTCACCCCCTCCCTGTGGAGACCTACTGTTCCCCTGTCTGTCACCCCCTCCCTGTGGAGACCTACTGTTCCCCTGTCTGTTACCCCTCCCCTCCCTGTGGAGACCTACTGTTCCCCTGTCGGTCACCCCCTCCCTGTGGAGACCTACTGTCCCCTGTCTGTCACCCCTCCCCTCCCTGTGGAGACCTACTGTCCCCCTGTCTGTCACCCCTCCCCTCCCTGTGGAGACCTACTGTTCCCCTGTCTGTCACCCCTCCCCCTCCCTGTGGAGACCTACTGTCCCCCTGTCTGTCACCCCTCCCTGTGGAGACCTACTGTTCCCCTGTCTGTCACCCCTCCTGTGGAGACCTACTGTTCCCCTGTCTGTCACCCCCTCCCTGTGGAGACCTACTGTTCCCCTGTCCGTCACCCCTCCCTGTGGAGACCTACTGTTCCCCTGTCGGTCACCCCCTCCCCTCCCTGTGGAGACCTACTGTTCCCCTGTCTGTCACCCCCTCCCTGTGGAGACCTACTGTTCCCCTGTCTGTCACCCCCTCCCTGTGGAGACCTACTGTCCCCCTGTCTGTCACCCCCTCCCCTCCCTGTGGAGACCTACTGTTCCCCTGTCTGTCACCCCCTCCCTGTGGAGACCTACTGTTCCCCTGTCTGTCACCCCCTCCCTGTGGAGACCTACTGTTCCCCTGTCTGTCACCCCCTCCCTGTGGAGACCTACTGTTCCCCCTCTCTGTCACCCCATCCCTCTCTCTGCCACTCCATCCCCCTCTCGGTCACTCCATCCCCCTCTCGGTCACTCCATCCCCCTCTCGGTCACTCCATCCCCCTCTCGGTCACTCTATCCCCCTCTCGGTCACTCCATCCCCCTCTCGGTCACTCCATCCCCTCTTCTCTCTGATACTCCATCCCCCTCTCTGTCACTCCATCCCCCTCTCTGTCACTCCATCCCCTCTCTGTCACTCCATCCCCCTCTCTGTCACTCCATCCCCCTCTCTGTCACTCCATCCCCCTCTCTGTCAATCCATCCCCCTCTCGGTCACTCCATCCCCCTCTCGGTCACTCCATCCCCCTCTCGGTCACTCCATCCCCTCTTCTCTCTGTCCCTCCATCCCCTCTTCTCTCTGTCACTCCATCCCCTCTTCTCTCGGTCACTCCATCCCCTCTTCTCTCGGTCACGCCATCCCCTCTTCTCTCTGATACTCCATCCCCTCTTCTCTCTGATACTCCATCCCCCTCTCGGTCACTCCATCCCCTCTTCTCTCGGTCACTCCATCCCCTCTTCTCTCGGTCACTCCATCCCCTCTTCTCTCGGTCACTCCATCCCCTCTTCTCTCTGATACTCCATCCCCTCTTCTCTCTGTCACTCCATCCCCTCTTCTCTCGGTCACTCCATCCCCTCTTCTCTCGGTCACTCCATCCCCTCTTCTCTCTGATACTCCATCCCCTCTTCTCTCTGTCACTCCATCCCCCTCTCTGTCACTCCATCCCCTCTTCTCTCGGTCACTCCATCCCTCTTCTCTCTGATACTCCATCCCCTCTTCTCTCGGTCACTCCATCCCCTCTTCTCTCGGTCACTCCATCCCCTCTTCTCTCGGTCACTCCATCCCCTCTTCTCTCTGATACTCCATCCCCTCTTCTCTCTGATACTCCATCCCCTCCTCTTCCAAGCTTCTATTGAATGGTCCCTACATGCTCCTGGGCCAAACTGACAGGGCTGCCCTCTCACCCTGCCTGCTGATAAATGGACATGCTGTGAGATCACAGCTACCACTCACACACTCCCTGCCAGCCTCCGACTAACCCCCTGACCTCTTTCTCACGCTTCTCCAATCCCACCACGAAGCTCGTCTTCTGAAAGAGGATCTCCTGGAACGGAATCAGCACACCATGTGTTGTTGCCAAAGGAACAAAGGAACATGCTTTTGGAAGAAACAAGGGGCAATTAGAAGTTGGAGCAGAGGGCTCCCTTCGTCAAAGCCCTCGGTTAGACATTGTGGTCTGTGAAAATATGCAAAACTCTCTCCCTCTCTCACTGGTAGAGGAAGGTGATTGGATTTAGTTAAGCAGCCAGTTCAAAGCCAGTTGAAAACCAGTGTGAGGCTGTGGGAAAGTGGTTTGTGGGAGAGAGAGTTTAGCTAAGGACAACATGAGACGGAGACAACTGTCCACACGACTTTAGTCACTGTTAAGAACACACACATACACACTCTTCTCGCTCTCACACACTCTCTCTCACACACACACACACACACACACACACACACACACACACACACACTCTTTCTCGCTCTCACACACTCTCTCACACACACATACACACTCTTCTCGCTCTCACACACTCTCTCACACACACACACACACACACACACTCTTCTCGCTCTCACACACTCTCTCACACACACATACACACTCTTCTCGCTCTCACACACACACACACACACACACTCTTCTCGCTCTCACACACACACACACACACACACTCTTCTCGCTCTCACACACTCTCTCACACACACACACACACACACACACACACACACACACACACACACACTCTTCTCGCTCTCACACACACACACACACTCTTCTCGCTCTCACACACTCTCTCACACACACACACACACACACACACACACACACACACACACACACACACTCTGACACACTGAGATAGTGTGTTTTATAGCCCATGAAGACACACGTATGATTTTCCCCTCACTAGGGGACTAAGGAAACTTTGGTCAAGGTGACACCCCCGGGGTCAACCTCCCTCCAGCCACTGTCCTCACCTGTTCATTCTGCCCCAGTAGCAGTGAAGGTTATCAGACAGAAAGAGGCTGTTACTGGCCCTGCTGTGGATGGGGGTTGTTTAGGTTTGTTTTGTACACAGAGAAAAGTCAGTCACCCTAACAGAGGACACTGTCCTGTACGCCTGCTGATGGACTAGAGATTAGACTGGGAATCTGCCTTTACCATCTCACTAAGTTACACCATCTCTAGAAGCCTTACTATCTATCTAAACTACACCATCTCTCTAAGTTACACCATCTCTAGAAGCCTTACTATCTCTCTAAACTACACCATCTCTCTAAGTTACACCATCTCTCTAAACTACACCATCTCTCTAAACTACACCATCTCTCTAAACTACACCATCTCTAGAAGCCTTACTATCTATCTAAACTACACCATCTCTCTAAGTTACACCATCTCTAGAAGCCTTACTATCTCTCTAAACTATACCATCTCTCTAAGTTACACCATCTCTAGAAGCCTTACTATCTCTCTAAACTACACCATCTCTCTAAGTTACACCATCTCTCTAAACTACACCATCTCTCTAAGCTACACCATCTCTCTAAACTACGCCATCTCTCTAAGCTACACCATCTCTAGAAGCCTTACTATCTCTCTAAACTACACCATCTCTCTAAGTTACACCATCTCTCTAAGTTACACCATCTCTCTAAACTACACCATCTCTCTAAGCTACACCATCTCTCTAAGTTACACCATCTCTCTAAACTACACCATCTCTCTAAGCTACACCATCTCTCTAAGCTACACCATCTCTCTAAGCTACACCATCTCTCTAAATTACACCATCTCTCTAAGCTACACCATCTCTCTAAGCTACACCATCTCTCTAAGTTACACCATCTCTCTAAGCTACACCATCTCTCTAAGCTACACCATCTCTCTAAGCTACACCATCTCTCTAAGCTACACCATCTCTCTAAGCTACACCATCTCTCTAAGCTACACCATCTCTCTAAGCTACACCATCTCTCTAAGCTACACCATCTCTCTAAACTACACCATCTCTCTAAGCTACACCATCTCTCTAAGCTACACCATCTCTCTAAGCTACACCATCTCTCCAAGGTGCACCATCTCTCTAAACTACACCATCTCTAAACTACACCATCTCTCTAAGTTACACCATCTCTAGAAGCCTTACTATCTATCTAAACTACACCATCTCTCTAAACTACACCATCTCTCTAAGCTACGCCATCTCTCTAAACTACGCCATCTCTCTAAACTACGCCATCTCTCTAAACTACACCATCTCTCTAAGCTACACCATCTCTCTAAGTTACACCATCTCTAGAAGCCTTACTATCTATCTAAACTACACCATCTCTCTAAACTACGCCATCTCTCTAAACTACACCATCTCTCTAAGCTACGCCATCTCTCTAAACTACACCATCTCTCTAAGTTACACCATCTCTCTAAGTTACACCATCTCTAGAAGCTACACCATCTCTCTAAGCTACACCATCTCTCTAAGCTACACCATCTCTCTAAACTACACCATCTCTCTAAGCTACACCATCTCTCTAAGCTACACCATCTCTCTAAGCTACACCATCTCTCTAAACTACACCATCTCTCTAAACTGCACCATCTCTCTAAGGTGCACCATCTCTCTAAGCTGCACCATCTCTCTAAGCTACACCATCTCTCTAAACTACACCATCTCTCTAAGGTGCACCATCTCTCTAAACTACACCATCTCTCTCTAAACTACACCATCTCTCTAAACTACACCATCTCTCTAAACTGCACCATCTCTCTAAGTTGCACCATCTCTCTAAACTACACCATCTCTCTAAACTACACCATCTCTCTAAGTTACACCATCTCTCTAAGTTACACCATCTCTCTAAGTTACACCATCTCTCTAAGCTACACCATCTCTCTAATCTACACCATCTCTCTAAACTACACCTTCTCTCTAAACTACACCATCTCTCTAAACTACACCATCTCTCTAAACTACACCATCTCTCTAAACTACACCATCTCTCTAAGCTACACCATCTCTCTAAGCTACACCATCTCTCTAAGTTGCACCATCTCTCTAAGCTGCACCATCTCTCTAAGTTGCACCATCTCTCTAAGCTACACCATCTCTCTAAACTACACCATCTCTCTAAGTTACACCATCTCTCTATCTCTCTAAGTTACACCATCTCTCTAAGCTACACCATCTCTCTAAACTACACCATCTCTCTAAACTACACCATCTCTCTAAGCTTGCTGTGTGTACATCTCTCTTTCTTACACACACAGATCTAATGATAGAGCATCCAGAACCAGGGTTTCCTGTCCCTGATCTAATGTTAGAGCATCCAGGACTAGGGCTTCCTATCTCTGATCTAACGATAGAGCATCCAGGACCGGTGATTCAGATCCCTGATCTAATGATAGAGCATCCAGGACCAGGGCTTCCTATCTCTGATCTAACGATAGAGCATCCAGGACCGGTGATTCAGATCCCTGATCTAATGATAGAGCATCCAGGACCAGGGTCTCCTATCCCTGATCTAATGATAGAGCATCCAGGACCAGGGTCTCCTATCCCTGATCTAATGATAGAGCATCCAGGACCAGGGTCTCCTATCCCTGATCTAATGATAGAGCATCCAGGACCAGGGTATCCTATCCCTGATCTAATGATAGAGCATCCAGGACCAGGGTCTCCTATCCCTGATCTAATGATAGAGCATCCAGGACCAGGGTCTCCTATCCCTGATCTAATGATAGAGCATCCAGGACCAGGGTCTCCTATCCCTGATCTAATGATAGAGCATCCAGGACCAGGGTCTCCTATCCCTGATCTAATGATAGAGCATCCAGGACCAGGGTCTCCTATCCCTGATCTAATGATAGAGCATCCAGGACCAGGGTCTCCTATCCCTGATCTAATGATAGAGCATCCAGGACCAGGGTCTCCTATCCCTGATCTAATGATAGAGCACTATGGTCACCCTGTTAGGTGGAACGCTTCTGATCTAAACCATGTGGGATACATAATGAGACTGGTCTTGGAACGGTTTGTAAACATATACACACACTCACTTCCTCTCATTGACCAACCCCACTGTGTTTAACTGGCTCTATAGCAGTATTATACCAACCCCACTGTGTTTAACTGGCTCTATAGCAGTAATCTACCAACCCCACTGTGTTTAACTGGCTCTATAGCAGTATTATACCAACCCCACTGTGTTTAACTGGCTCTATAGCAGTACTCTACCAACCCCACTGTGTTTAACAGGCTCTATAGCAGTATTATACCAACCCCACTGTGTTTAACTGGCTCTATAGCAGTAATCTACCAACCCCACTGTGTTTAACTGGCTCTATAGCAGTAATCTACCAACCCCACTGTTAGTAAATGGCTCTATAGCAGTATTATACCAACCCCACTGTTAGTAAATGGCTCTATAGCAGTACTCTACCAACCCCACTGTGTTTAACTGGCTCTATAGCAGTATTATACCAACCCCACTGTGGTTAACTGGCTCTATAGCAGTAATCTACCAACCCCACTGTGTTTAACTGGCTCTATATCAGCATCTGAATAAAAACTGTGAAATGACTAATTGTCATTTAGTGAGGGAGAGCGGGCAGGAGGAGAGCTAACAGAGCCAGCTGAACCATGGCCAGAGGAGTGACGCACACACACAGGTATGCAGGTCTAGACTCACAGACATTTTGGATCTATGGTGGCACTGTGGCAAGTGTGTTAGTGATTAACCTGTAAGTCACTGTGGCTCTGTAAGACAGGAAACAGAGGAATCCCAGAGAGAGTGAACTCCCTGACTTCTTTTCATCCAGTAGGTATATAGTTGAAAGTCTGAGGATAGGATGGGTGAGAAACTCAATGTTTCCTCGGTGCATATAGTTAGAATCCCCTCAGACAGAATGGAGTTAGCATTCCCCTCGGAGAGAATGGAGTTAGCATTCCCCCTCGGAGAGAATGGAGTTAGCATTCCCCTCGGAGAGAATGGAGTTAGCATTCCCCTCAGACAGAATAGAGTTAGCATTCCCCTCGGAGAGAATAGAGTTAGCATTCCCCTCGGAGAGAATGGAGTTAGCATTCCCCTCGGAGAGAATGGAGTTAGCATTCCCCTCGGAGAGAATGGAGTTAGCATTCCCCTCGGAGAGAATGGAGTTAGCATTCCCCTCGGAGAGAATGGAGTTAGCATTCCCCTCGGAGAGAATGGAGTTAGCATTCCCTCGGAGAGAATGGAGTTAGCATTCCCCTCGGAGAGAATGGAGTTAGCATTCCCTCGGCGAGAATGGAGTTAGCATTCCCCTCGGCGAGAATGGAGTTAGCATTCCCCTCGGACAGAATGGAGAGGGCATTCCCCTCGGAGAGAATGGAGAGGGCATTCCCCTCGGACAGAATGGAGAGGGCATTCCCCGGACAGAATGGAGAGGGCATTCCCCCTCGGAGAGAATGGAGTTAGCATTCCCCTCGGAGAGAATGGAGTTAGCATTCCCCTCGGCGAGAATGGAGTTAGCATTCCCCTCGGAGAGAATGGAGTTAGCATTCCCCTCGGAGAGAATGGAATTGGAATGGGAATGCCTCAGTGGTGCACTATAAAGGGAATAGGGTGCCATTTTGGAATGCAAATCTATGAGCTTCATGTACTGTATCTCTATGGGCTACAAAGACCCTGTTCCCTACAGGAGCCAGCCAGGGAGGATCATATTATATCACACAGAAGGAGCAGGCAGTGTGGACTCTGCCCTACTTGTAGTAGAGGATTGGACACACACACTGAACATGGAGAGTATGTAGAGTAGTAGGGGAGGAAAATGAAACCTATGTGGCCAGAATGAAATGAAAAAACCTCTCTACACAAGTGCACACACAAACACTGAACATGGGGTATGCAGAGTAGTAGGGGAGGAAAATTAAACCTATGTGGCCAGAATGAAATGAAAAAACCTCTCTACACAAGTGCACACACACACACACACACATACACACACACACACTGCATCAGCAACTGGAGGTGAGCCAGACTGCAGCATGTACTGTACAGGTACAGAGCATTCAGAACGTATTCAGAACCTTGACTTGTTCCACAGTTTGTTACATTACAGCCTTATTCTAAAACAAAACTTTAAACACACATACAGTATAACAAAAACAAGTTTTGACTAAAAACAGCTGGCCTAATAACAATTACATTCTTCTATGATATATACATCGATCAAGGGTTAAAACTCCACCAACCAAACTCGAGAGAATTCCAGGACCACGGAGCTAAGTAACTAAAACTATTTCTACCATGACCCGTTCTCATTTTTGGTACTGTTCGAAGCGAATGGGACCGTAATTGATATTTATTTACCGACCTGACTAAAAAAGAACAGAGATAAAATGGCGTTTTACCCAGTATGGCCTCATAAATCAGTGTATACCAGTGTTTAAGGCTACGTAAGGTCAATGACTACCAGCCAACAGAGCTGTAGAGATCACAATGATGTGTAAGACGTTTTTGATTGGTAATGAACCTGAGGGCTGCATGATACACTGAATCAAGTGCTCTCAGGGTAGTGCTTGAGGCTTGCATATATACATACATCTGCCAGTTTATCATGAACCCACACACCCAGATATTTGTACACTTTAACTTGCTCTATAGCATGTCCAGTCAATGTAGCAATGACATGATTTGTAACATGGCTGGCATTTGAAAATACCAGGCATTTTGTTTTACCCGAATTTAGAACCAGCTTTAAATCATACAGATTCTGTTGTATGATGTTAAATGCTCTTTGGGCATTTTCAAAAGCTAAAGATAAACTACTACCACTTGAATAAAGAACAGTATCATCTGCATAAAAATTAACGTGCTGTTTCAATAAGATCCCCAATGTTGTTGATATACAAAATTAACAACAGTGGGCCCAAAATAGAACCTTGCGGAACACCTGAGGACACCTCCATGGACTCAGATTTACAACCATCCGCCATTACACATTGTGTACGATTTGAAAGGTAATTTATAAACCAATCTAGAGCATGACCAGTAATTCCACAACATTTTAACCTTTGCACTAACACGGCATGGTCCACTGTGTCAAAAGCCTCCAACAAATCAATAAAGATAGACACCATGTAACTTCTTATCAAGAGCACAGTGGATGTAATTTAAAATCTTCAATGTTGCTGAAACAGTGCTGTGGCCAGACCTAAAAACCTGATTGCATTCCATTTAAGATTTTGTTTTCTTGGAGGTAGGCCTTTAGCTGACTATTAAGTATGGACTCCAGTACTTTTGACAGTACAGACCATTTAGATATGAGTCGATAGTTGTCAAGTAGCAAAGGATCTCCACCTTTCAGGAGAGGCAGTACAAAAGCAGATTTCCATAACTTGGGGATTTCCTTAACATCAAGCGTGAGGTTAAAAATACATGTTAAGGGGGGAGCAATGATGTCTGCAGCTAGGTGTAGGAGGCGGGGATCGAGTTCATCAGGGCCAGGGAAGGTTTTTCCATCAATTTCTTTCAGGGTTTTACACACTTCTGAAACATAGAAGGATGGAAAGGAGAACCCGGTGAAGGACTGCACAGGGGTGTCAGGTAAATTCATAGGGGGCTCGATTATACATTTGACCTTTTCAAATAAACTGCCTGTATCTAAAATATGCTGATTCAAGGCTTTCAGAATGGAGGTTCTCTCAGTTACAATCTGTGTGTCGAACAACAATTGTTTGGGAAGCTGTGTATCTTTTTTGAACTCCAAACCCTTCACAACTTGCCCAAATTTGGATGGATTTTTTTAAAATGATGTGAAGTAGATTTCAGGTAGTGGTCTGCTTTTAATTTACGGATCATAGCCACACCCACATTTCGAAGATATTTAAAAGCCGTCCAATCATCTGCCAAACCAGTCCCTCTGGCTTTAGCCCACATAGCATTTCGTTCCCTTATGATTTTTGTAAGTTCCTCAGTAAACCAAGGGTTCTCTCTGCCCTAAATCCTGTGTTTTTTAAAAGGGGCCTATTGCACACATCCTGCAATGTGTTGTGGAAGTAAGAAAAGGCTAGTTCAACATCAGGGATTAATTCTATTCCATTCAATGCTAGATACATCATGTAAAAAACCTGGAATATCAAACCCTTCCAGTTTCTTTTCGTAATGACACGTGGAGATGTCTTAGGAATTTTACCATCTCACACTGGAAATAGCACAGTGATCACTTATGTAATTTGCAAAAATACCAGAAGAATTCAAATGATGAGGAGTATTGGTTAAGATCAAAGAGGATTTGAGGATATTTTATATTC
The DNA here is from genome assembly GCF_034236695.1 of Oncorhynchus nerka. Lineage (NCBI taxonomy): Eukaryota > Metazoa > Chordata > Actinopteri > Salmoniformes > Salmonidae > Oncorhynchus > Oncorhynchus nerka. The sequence goes on along the minus strand of NW_027040334.1, from coordinate 177,026 downwards.
AACCTCGTTACACTGTTGAACATCTGAGTGAGATTATAGGTATTGCATAGAATTTTGAGTCCTGAGCACGCTTGAGCAGGTATTCATCAAGGATCTCTCTGTACTTTGCTCTGTTCATCTTTCCCTCGATCCAGACAAGTCTCCCAGTCCCCGCTGAAAACATCCCCACAGCATGATGCTGCCACCACCATGCTTCACCGTAGGGATGGTGCCAGGTTTCCTGTAGACATGACGCCTGGCATTCAGGCGAAAGAGTTCACTCTGGTTTCTTCAGACCAGAGAATCTTGTTTCTCACGGTCTGAGAGTCCTTTTTGCAAACTCCAAATGGGCTGTCATGTGCCTTTCACTGAGGAGTGGCTTCCGTCTGGCCACTCTACCATAAAGACCTGATTGGTGGAGTGCTGCAGAGTTAGTTGTCCTTCTGGAAGGTTCTCCCATCTCCACAGAGGAACTCTGGAGCTCTGTCAGAGTGACCAAGGCCCTTCTCCCCCGATTGCTCAGTTTGGCCCGGCGGCCAGCTTTAGGAAGAGTCTTTGGTTCCAAACTTCTTCCATTTAAGAATGATGGAGGCCACTATGTTCTTGGGGACCTTCAATACTGTTTTGCTACCCTTCCCCATATCTGTGCCTCGACTCTACAATCCTGTCTCGGAGCTCTATGGATAATTCCTTCGACCTCATGGCTTGGTTTTTTCTCTGACATGCACTGTCAACTGTGGGACGTTATATAGACAGGTGTGTGCCTTTCCAAATCATGTCCAATCAATTGACTTTACCACAGGTGGACTCCAGTCAAGTTGTAGAAACATGTCAATGATGATCACTGAAAACAGGATGCAACTGAGCTTAATATCGAGTCTCATAGCAAAGGGTCTGAATACTTATGTAAATCAAGTTTTTGTGTATATTGATTTTTGATTATTTGAAGAGAAAAAAAATATCTAAAAACCTGTTTTCACTTTGTCATTATGGGGTATTATGATGTCATTATGGGGTATTATGATGTCATTATGGGGTATTATGATGTCATTATGGGGTATTATGATGTCATTATGGGGTATTATGATGTCATTATGGGGTATTATGATGTCATTATGGGGTATTATGATGTCATTATGGGGTATTATGATGTCATTATGGGGTATTATGATGTCATTATGGGGTATTATGCGCAGATTTACAAATTTAAATGACAAATTTAGAGTTTATCATTTTGTGAGAAAAACAAGAGTATATGTGTCCGTATTATATCAGAACAAATATCAGTTTATTGTATCAAAGAGTACTGTGGTATTATGCGTAGATTGATGAGGATTTTTACATTTTAAAAAATCCATTTCAGTATCAGCCTGTAATGTAACAAAATGTGGAAAAAGTCAAGTGGCCTGAATACTTTCCGAATGCACTGTATATATGGCAGTCTAGTGACAGGCGTGTATGGCAGTCTAATGACAGGCGTGTATGGCAGTCTATTGACAGGTGTGTATGGCAGTCTATTGACAGGCGTGTATGGCAGTCTATTGACAGGCGTGTATGGCAGTCTATTGACAGGCGTGTATGGCAGTCTATTGACAGGTGTGTATGGCAGTCTATTGACAGGTGTGTATGGCAGTCTATTGACAGGCGTGTATGGCAGTCTATTGACAGGTGTGTATGGCAGTCTAATGACAGGCATGGATGGCAGTCTATTGACAGGTGTGGATGACAGTCTAGTGACAGGCGTGTATGGCAGTCTATTGACAGGTGTGTATGGCAGTCTAATGACAGGCATGGATGGCAGTCTAGTGACAGGCGTGTATGACAGTCTAATGACAGGCGTGTATGGCAGTCTAATGACAGGCGTGTATGACAGTCTAGTGACAGGCGTGGATGGCAGTCTAGTTACAGGCGTGTATGACAGTCTAGTGACAGGCGTGTATGACAGTCTAGTTACAGGCATGTATGACAGTCTAATGACAGGCGTGGATGGCAGTCTAATGACAGGCGTGTATGGCAGTCTATTGACAGGTGTGTATGGCAGTCTAGTGACAAGCGTGGATGACAGGCGTGTATGGCAGTCTAATGACAGTCTAGTGACAGGCGTGTATGACAGTCTAATGACAGTCTAATGACAGGCGTGTATGGCAGTCTAATGACAGGTGTGTATGGCAGTCTATTGACAGGTGTGTATGGCAGTCTATTGACAGGTGTGTATGGCAGTCTAGTGACAGGCGTGGATGACAGTCTAATGACAGGCGTGTATGGCAGTCTAGTGACAGGCGTGGATGACAGTCTAGTGACAGGCGTGTATGACAGTCTAATGACAGGCTTGTATGGCAGTCTAATGACAGGCGTGTATGGCAGTCTAATGACAGGCGTGTATGGCAGTCTAATGACAGGCGTGGATGGCAGTCTAGTGACAGGCGTGTATGACAGTCTAATGACAGGCGTGTATGGCAGTCTAATGACAGGCGTGTATGACAGTCTAGTGACAGGCATGGATGGCAGTCTAGTGACAGGTGTGTATGGCAGTCTATTGACAGGTGTGTATGACAGTCTAATGACAGGCGTGTATGACAGTCTAATGACAGGCGTGTATGACAGTCTAATGACAGACGTGTATGACAGTCTAATAACAGGCGTGTATGACAGTCTAATGACAGGCGTGGATGGCAGTCTAGTGACAGGCGTGGATGACAGTCTAATGACAGGCTTGTATGGCAGTCTAATGACAGGCGTGTATGGCAGTCTAATGACAGGCGTGGATGGCAGTCTAGTGACAGGCGTGTATGACAGTCTAATGACAGGCGTGTATGGCAGTCTAATGACAGGCGTGTATGACAGTCTAGTGACAGGCATGGATGGCAGTCTAGTGACAGGTGTGTATGGCAGTCTATTGACAGGTGTGTATGACAGTCTAATGACAGGCGTGTATGACAGTCTAATGACAGGCGTGTATGACAGTCTAATGACAGACGTGTATGACAGTCTAATAACAGGCGTGTATGACAGTCTAATGACAGGCGTGGATGGCAGTCTAGTGACAGGCGTGGATGACAGTCTAATGACAGGCGTGTATGGCAGTCTAATGACAGGCGTGTATGGCAGTCTAATGACAGGCGTGTATGGCAGTCTAGTGACAGGTGTGTATGGCAGTCTATTGACAGGTGTGTATGACAGTCTAATGACAGGCGTGTATGACAGTCTAATGACAGACGTGTATGACAGTCTAATAACAGGCGTGTATGACAGTCTAATGACAGGCGTGTATGACAGTCTAATGACAGGCGTGTATGACAGTCTAATGACAGGCGTGTATGGCAGTCTAATGACAGGCGTGTATGACAGTCTAATGGCAGGCGTGTATGACAGTCTAATGACAGACGTGTATGACAGTCTAATGGCAGACGTGTATGACAGTCTAATGACAGGCGTGTATGACAGTCTAATGACAGGCGTGTATGGCAGTCTAATGACAGGCGTGTATGGCAGGCGTGTATGACAGTCTAATGACAGGCGTGTATGACAGTCTAATGACAGGCGTGTATGACAGGCGTGTATGGCAGGCGTGTATGACAGTCTAATGACAGGCGTGTATGACAGGCGTGTATGACAGTCTAATGACAGGTGTGTATGACAGTCTAATGACAGGCGTGTATGGCAGTCTAATGACAGGCGTGGATGGCAGTCTAATGACAGGCGTGGATGGCAGTCTAATGACAGGCGTGTATGGCAGTCTAATGACAGGCGTGGATGGCAGTCTATTGACAGGCGTGTATGACAGTCTAATGACAGGCGTGTATGACAGTCTAATGACAGGCGTGTATGACAGTCTAGTGACAGGCATGGATGGCAGTCTAGTGACAGGCGTGTATGACAGTCTAGTGACAGGCGTGTATGACAGTCTAGTGACAGGCGTGTATGACAGTCTAATGACAGGCGTGTATGACAGTCTAGTGACAGGCGTGTATGACAGTCTAATGACAGGCGTGTATGACAGTCTAATGACAGGCGTGTATGACAGTCTAATGACAGGCGTGTATGACAGTCTAATGACAGGCGTGTATGGCAGTCTAATGACAGGCGTGTATGACAGGCGTGTATGGCAGGCGTGTATGACAGTCTAATGACAGGCGTGTATGACAGGTGTGTATGGCAGGCGTGTATGACAGTCTAATGACAGGCGTGTATGACAGGCATGTATGACAGACGTGTATGACAGTCTAATGACAGGCGTGTATGACAGTCTAATGACAGGCGTGTATGACAGGCGTGTATGGCAGGCGTGTATGACAGTCTAATGACAGGCGTGTATGACAGGCGTGTATGACAGTCTAATGACAGG